>NC_060150.1:12642654-12663400 GCF_021292245.1 Micropterus dolomieu | reverse complement strand
TATAAAGTAGCATAAAATGGAAAGTAAAGTACAACAAAATTGCACAAGTACAGTACGTGAGTAAATGCACGTAGTCATTTTGATCTAATGTGAAAAGCATAAAGAAATTATGTAATATGTTATATAATATCTATAAATTTTCTTATATTTGCGCATCCTCTTCTTATGTCTTTTTAAATGTGACCATGTTACTGACTCCTGTTATAAAGGGTGAGTTTTGTGGTAAGCTGGCAAAAAATATATACTAGAATTTGGACATTATGAGTAAAAATCTTTTCTGAAAGTAGGGACATCCAGTGAGGTATTTATACGAGAAATTAAGACTTTATAGCCAAGAGTGGTGAAAGCAGTCCCCCTGTGGATTTGCCAAAAGCTTATTTTTATGTTTCAGGAATTGAATGATGCAGATGACCTATTTCATGTTTCGTGTAAGCTCGTGTTTGATGGTATCACCTGGCCAACACACTGAATTTAGCCTACGCACGTCATCTTTGTTATACACCAAAGGTGCTTGCTGTTTTGGAGAGGTCAATTCAAGAAAAGCAGGTTATGTTTTTGGATAATTAGGTGCTACATATAATCAAAATCACAAAGTCCTCTATGTACAGTATATATGACAATTTTACAGCAATGCAGGTGAAAAGGGAGTTTCCAGAGTGCTATTTTCTTTCTTTCTTTCTTTCTTGGTAAGTGGCTAGTTAGCTGTTTTTATTGTGTTGTGCTTTCACATGAAATTGTTGACAATGATAGCTTGTTTGAGAAACTGTGGACTGAAACTTTGCCACTTTCTATCTACTATAAATGCTTCAGTTGTTCCACACTTCATGAATGCTGCAACATTTCATCCCCATAGGAAGTCGTATGTAAAAATAAAATAACTTTTACAAAACACTGACTAAATGCTCGCTGATACTGATACTACTATCTGAAATTGTGAATCAATTTCCCAAAAAACGCTGACATGATGTGAAAGGAAACACCTGCACAGGGCCAACCAGTAGGAGTCACTATTCACTTTTGAAATAATATTATTTTGCATTTGAATGACAGGCATGAATCAGAGCCACTGGATTTCAGCTTGCTTTATTTTTCCACCCAGTACATTTACAGTTTGAGTTAGCAGGAGTCCATGATGCGCCTGATGGAGCTGAAGCTTGTCATGTTGCTCATCCCCATCTCTCTGAGGTTCCTGTACTCTCCTGGTCTGAGGTACAGCATCCTGCCTCTGTAGTTGGGCTGCTCGAACATCAGCCAGTGGCCGTCCATCACGTTGCAGGACTGGCAGTCAGACATGTGGAAACGATCCATCATATTGTCACAGTCGTCCATCAGCTCGTGCATCTGGCCGCCGAAGTTCTCCTTCTCATAGATCCTCATTCGGAAGGGTCCCCTGTGCTGTGGATGAAGAAACATCAGGGAAATGATTGTGGACCTCTGAACTGAAAATGAAAATTCAAACTAACCTTTAGATCTATACATTACAACTGTAGTTTTACACTTATGTAATTACGTGATAATTAACTTGAGGTTACTAAAACAACCACAGCCGTTCTTGGCCTCCGCACTGGTGATCTTAAAAGCTTTGAAGTATTAAAAATGTTTAAAACTGGCGTAGGTATAAAAATAACACACTGATAAGCCCATCTTATCTTTTAATTACAAAGTGAGTTTGAAAATAACATTTGTGAAAGCAACATTTGCACCAAATTCAGAGTGGAATCACGGTTTCATTGGTATCTGAACAAACTGATTTGTGAGAAACTGTTCTAGTCAAGGTCCACTTACAGGCTTTTTGAGAAGCTTTCAGCCATATCTCACAGCCTTCCTCAGCTAATGTAACCTGCTTAGGACTTATCACGTAATCGAAGTTTGGTACTTAGGTTACGGGACTACACCTGAGCAGGTTATGACAGATGTGTTTTCAAGGTTAGAAGGAACATCTATGCTTAGTTTACATTGAAATATTATCCTTTTGCATTTGCTCCATTCACACATTTGTGCTCAACACTGAAAATAATGTTGCTGGAGTCCAACATAGGGGAGGGTGTTCTTTTACCTCTGTCAATTTACAGAATCCGTCTTTGGCAGATTATAAATTGCAATGCAAATGGCTTGTAAATCTTTTTAGTTGGTGTTGTCGATGCACCAGCCCTTCAGTATTGACTTGAATTGCAGCAATGTGTGACTGGGCCCTAATGCATGAGCAGGAGCTTGTCCACCTACCACTGGGATCATGCGACTGGACCGAATGCAGTCGCTCATACTCATTCCCATCAGGCGCTGGTTGTCTGGATACTCGCCCCTCCTCACCAGCATCTGATGGCCCATGAAGTTGGGCTTCTCATAGACCATGAAGAGGCCACTCTCCACCCTGCAGGAGTTGCACCTGCTCAGGTAGGAGGTGAGCTCGGGGCAGTCACTGCCGGTCTCATAGGAGCGACCCTGGAAGTTCCGGTCCTCATAGAATATGATCTGCAAAGAACGATGTCAAAGAAATATATCAACTTTATTAACAATTTGTCCATCACTTTAAATCTTTTTTAATGTTATTGTGCCTCTGATGTTTTGAAAGTTTCACTTACCTTCCCCATGGTCACAGTATTTGTGTGCTAATCTCAGATGTACAGCTTCAACATCGACCCTTTTTATACATTACACAGCAGTAGTATTTCCACATGGCTTGTGCTGAAACCTTTGAGTCATCACTCTATATTGTAGCACAGTGCAGCACTAAAGGGCAGCAGACTTTACTGTATGACAGAATCTGCAATAGTAATTGTGAACTGAATGTTGGGTTTTATGCTCGCTTCCAGCAACTTCAACTGTTTAATTCGTATCTCTTCTGTAAAAAAAATCTATGTGGTGTGAATATCAGATCTGAAGAAGAGACTGAACTTCATGGTAACAGGGAAGGAATTCAAAAAAAGGCAAGATACACTGCAGAGCCCACAAATCAACAGCCTTGTAGCATTTGAAAGGTAAAAATGAATTATTATGTATGTCATTTGAGGAACGTTTTGCTCCTGCTATGAACTGACATGACCTCCCTAAACTACATTCAACATACAATAACTATTGAGGCATGCTGTAAAAAATGAATGCAGGCCCACGTGAACCTTGTGATGAGTCAGGATGTTTCACACAAAGGTGAGCAAGGTGGTCCGTGGCTGATTCTATATAAAAGTGGCGCCTTGTTGGCATCATCTGCGAAAACTTAAAAGCATAACCATGGGCAGGGTAATACTTATTATATGTTTGTATAAAGTGGAAAAAAAAAATAGTATGATGCAAAATGACAGAACACAGCACGCAAAAGTTTTTTCCATCCACATAATAAATCAATTTACCATTTTCATCTACTTCTCTTTTATGTTTTTCGTTGCAGATTATTTTCTACGAGGACAGGAACTTCCAGGGCCGGTCCTATGAGTGCAGCAGTGACTGCGCCGACATCCACGTGCACATGAACCGCTGCAACTCCTGCAGGGTGGACAACGGGTGCTTCATGGTGTACGACCGCGCCAACTTCATGGGTAATCAGGTCTTCTTGAGGAGAGGGGAGTACCCAGATTTTCAACGCATGGGAAGTATGATGGGCATGGGGATGATGGATAACATTCGTTCTTGTCGCATGATCCCTATGGTAAGAAATGTAGATAGTTGCTCATAATTCTTTAGGCTTTATTTACAGTAATAGATATCATGGTCTGGTTTATTGATTTAGACCTAGGATGTCCTGGGTTTGAATTAGCCAGCTAGTTGGTGCCTCTCTGTTCCTGGATTTCATGCGGTATTCTTGCAGGTATTTCCACCCAGTCCAAAAACATGCACAGGAGGTTTTTTTCTTGAAAAATAAAAGTGCCTGTGATAGAGTGGTGAACCCTGCCACAGGCTCTACAGCAAGAAAGGTAGTCTAGCACAGTGGTTCTCAAACTATTTTATGCCAAGGAATCCTAAAATGAAACGAATTAGACTACAGACCCCCAGTTGATAAGATTTTGTCCTAGCGTCCCCCATCTGATTTTTGCTTTTAGATGTTTTATTACAGATAGTCATTTATTCTGTCACTGTGTTACTTATGGATTGAATTTTTGTGAAAATTGATTCCCCTTTTTCGCTGGGAATCCCTGAAACCCCATCAAGGACCCCTTTTGTGAACCACTGGTCTAGAAAAATGATAAGACAGATATCATGTCTTATCTTCCTCCAACAGCACAGAGGACAGTTCAGGATGAGGATCTACGAGAGGGAGAACTTCGGAGGCCAGATGCACGAGCTGATGGACGACTGTGAGTCTCTCCAGGAACGCTATTCTATGTCGGACTGCCAGTCCTGCAACGTGATTGACGGCCACTGGCTGATGTTCGAGCAGCCCCACTACAGAGGCCGGATGATGTACGTGAGGCAAGGAGAGTACAGGAACCTCCGTGACATGGGAACGAGCAACTTCATGAGAATCAGCTCCATCAGACGCATCACGGATATGTGCTGATTGTCGGTCATTAAAAGAAACTGTGGGTCAAAAATAAAAATCATATTTTGAAGTATCTCTTTTGCTGTTTACTGTATGTGGAGTAAAACTACGTGCTTAGCAGTTGTGCAAGGAGCACAACCTTTCAAGTTAGAGGTCAGAAGGAACCATTGACAGTTTGATTCCTAAATAATGCCCCGGAGTACTGTTGCATTCACTATATAAATGTTTACAGTTTGTGAGAACCTCTTTGAGAACAGCTGAATCATTATTTCAAACTATTAAGTCTTTTAAATTATGTTAATATTATTATGCTGCTTGCAATTCGCAACCCTCACCACTAGATGCCACTAAAACTTTCACACTGAACCTTTAATTAATTAATATCAATAATAATAATAATAATAATAATAATATTAATAATGATAATGTCAATATTATGTAGCTGCAGTACCGGAGGCTGCAGTTTCAGGACCCCCGCAATCCTGGGACTGCAGTTCTAGGACCATAGTTATTTTGCGCCAGTGCCATCTAGTGGATTGGTGGTGGTAATGCACAGCAACATGAAGGAGGTTAAACCGGTCTGCTAGCTGTAGTGTTAACCGGTCGACATGCATATAATCAATAACTTAAGTTTAGGCACACACGGTGATGGTTGTGGTAAAGCTCATTGGCTTCAGGGGGGCTGTCAAGAGTAACATAGCTAGCTAGCTAGCTAGCCAGCCAGCTAGCTGGCAGTGTCAAAGTAAACAAGGGTCCTATATACGCAGTTCCGGTCCGGTCCGGTACTGCAGATACATACTAGTCAATAATGTTCCAACTATTACTGCAACTGCTCCTTATTCAGTACTACTGATGTAGCAACATGCTGCTGGCTGTAAGTTCATTCAAGAAGCTCACTCACAGCTAAGTTAAAGTGAACACAAAAATAACATTAAGGTATTATTTAGACTGTACATTGTAAATATTCGTTAAATTACAGCATTAGAGAGCAAGTTCGTAGTTCGACTTTAACCACAATATAATTTTGTGCGCATAGTTTCACAGTGGAAAAACTCATCATATTATAATAATAATGGATATTTTAGTTTTGTTTCAATTTCCAGTACTGACACTAAACACCAGTGAGGATTTATAGCACTTACAGTAACCACGAGCAACTTCTGTACACAACACAGCGAGTCTTACTATTAGTGGAGCTAAAGAAAAGAGCATGTGGTTAAATTTAAGGTTTTATTCCCTTGAGAGAATAAATGTACTGATGTAATGCAATGTGCATATTATATTCTGAAACATCTTGTGTACAAAGGTGACATTTTATCCTGAGGGTGGTGCTAGAGGGATGCTAATGAACTGTCCAAAATAGAAAGGTTTCATCCTCTAAGGAACATGAATGTGCTCAGAAAATATCATAGTGATCTGCCCACTATTTTGGCCTGATGATGATGACAGGAGGACGAAAGATAAGCAGGATGCAAAAAATATTGTGTAATATATAATAATATTTTGCTCTGCATCAAAGTTTTGGGAGAATAAAAAGACAGACTGGCCCTGCAGCTAATGGGTCAACATTGTTGTTGCTGGATACTAAACATGTTTCATAAGTTATGTATTTAAAGCTTTAACTCAAAGCATTTAATTTAATCTTGCATCTGTCTAAATGTCTGTTATACACTGCTCTAATGAAAATACAAAAGTAATGCAATTACTAGAGTTTGCTTTGTCACTGTGAATTCTGCACCACTCCTGTTTAATCTCAGTGATTGTAGTGTTCACAGCTTTGATGTATAATACAGTAGGGACTTGCCTGCTGATAAGCTGACTCAGTTATTTTATACAATTGAGGGGCAGATTCTTTTGATGTCACATGATGCATAAAAGGCAGCGGGCCAGTGAGAAGAACAACAGAAATCAAATAGCATGACCATGAACGGAAAGGTAATGAAGGGTACAGATCATGGCAGCAACTGATGCACATACTGCTCAATCATAATTTTATATGTATACTTTATATGTACCAAAATGTTGTAGCACATAATTTGCCATGCAACAGTGAGTAATTTGAACAAACAAGATATCTTATGTTAACCACAGAGCTCACTTGTATATTAGCTCCGGATCTGGTTTTCTGATGTGTCTACTATGTGTCTTTCTTTCTAGATCATCTTCTACGAGGAGAGGAACTTCCAGGGCCGCTCGTATGAGTGCAGCAGCGACTGCTCTGAAATTGCCTCTCACCTGAGCCAGTGCAGCTCCTGCAGGGTGGAGAGCGGGAAGTTCATGGTCTATGACCAGCCCAACTACATGGGCCAGCAGTACCTCCTGACCAGGGGAGAGTACCCCGAGTATCAGAATACCATCGGCTTCAATGACTGCATCCAGTCCTGTCGCGTTGTTCCTGTGGTAAATATGTGCATTATATTACCAACAGATATTATGCTCGATTGCTGTCTTATTCAGAATTGGATGACAGTATTACACCTCTAGGGTCAAGTAGTGATATTTCCAGGTGTTTAGGGGGGTACTGCTAGCTTAGCAAAAAGTGGAAAAAATGCATCTTTCACCAACCACAAAGCTTGACCAAAAATCTTAACTTAAAGTATTTTTTTTCTGAGCTTGTAATTGTAAGTTTTATTTATATATTCATGACAACTGTGCAAACAACATCTGCTACTTTAAAAAATGGCTGGTGGTTGACAGTCCTTAAAAGAGCTAACAACTGGACCTTGGGATTGTATTCGTTTTTTTGTTAATACTGCTTCTAAGAATGTCAAGCATCACCCTTCTTGCTCAACCCTAAAACTGTCTTGTACGTTGTATCTTGTTCGCTATAAAGTTAGCTAGCAATGTACGTACAGGTTTTGTTAACACTGAAGGAAATGCTGCATGTTTATTCATACACAGTTAAACTGGACTTTTAAGATAGTGGAAATGTAGAGATTAAACTGATTAAACTTCTCATTTGCCATCATGAACATGCACATTCCGCAATAGATTTAGCTTACAGTTGCTTCCCATTTCCTAGCAGGATCTTTAGCTTTTTTGGTACTCAGAAGCTAGGTACAACTTAAAACAGCACCGTGACTCTTGTTAGATTCATGCATAAATTTTATTTAATTTGACATTTTGTACTTTAACAGCACAAGGGACCCTTTAAGATGAGAATCTACGAGAAAGCAAACTTTGAAGGGCAGATGCATGAACTGACTGATGACTGTGACTCCATCCAGGATCATTATCAAATGTCCGACATGCAGTCCTGCACCGTGATTGAAGGATACTGGCTGATGTTTGAGCAGCCAAACTACGAGGGGAAGATGTTTTATCTTAAACCAGGAAAGTACAGGAACCTCAGTGAGATGAGCAGTGATGATATGAAGTTCAATTCAATCAGACGCATCACAGATTCTTAACTGTCTAAATAGCTAATACGTTTTGCAGATGCTTTGTTTTGATATTAGCAAGTTGTCGAAGAGGGAGAGGCAAAAAAGAGGAGCGTTGTTTTTATCCTGACACTGTGATATGTGCATTGTTTGCATGTGGTTCCAGTTGTACTGTGCAATCCAGCCACAATGAATTTACCTCTTTTACTGTGTGATGCGCACAATAAAATGATTTGCTGCACATTTGTGTGAACACACACTGACTCTACTAATATGAAATTCTACAAAAATAAGGTTATTTTCCTTAAATGTGGGGTGAAAACACACACATAAACACACACACACACACACACATATATATATATATATATCTTTGTTTCTTTTTACAGCAAAAACTTCTATATTTATGAATGATGTGATAAAAACAAAAGGCCTGTCCTTGCCAGTATTCCCCATAATTTTGTTTAAGGAATTAAAAAGGCTGCAATCAGTTGGTCAGACATAATAATGTAACTGTTGCCGTCATCATGAGAAGAGCAATGAAAAACTGAGCGCTCCTCCGTTTCTACTGTACTAGGTTCCAGCATTCACATTTTACCTTTAGCACAATGATGTTAAGTCAGGTGGTGTCACAGATTATTTATTTACTAATTACTTTTTGTCTGAAACAAGTGGAAAGGCAATTAATTTAGGATTCAGGAGTGTTAAATTAAATCCTGGCAGACGTCAAATACTAAGACTGAGCTGTACAAAGCTGTTAAATTGCACAGTAATTTATGTGTATTGCAGCACTCTTGAGTAATTAATATAGAACACATGAAATAATTTGGATTAATTGGGAAATTTATGGCTTTATGAGAGAGTTTGACAATAGAGGGATGACAGGAAATGGATGTGAACTGGTCAGTGGCTTATATACATAACTTAGACCATTTGTTGTATAATGATTTTCTACATCTTCTTACTGTGCATCACAAATGTATGAGATAACTAACATGCAATATAGAATAATTTTACAATCACAATACACGTTAGGCAGTTGTACTTACAGCTGACTAAAAGTGTACACAGCAGACATGTATGGCTCTATACACCAGCAAACATAAAGAAATTGGCCAGAACTGCAGCGGTCAATGAAGTCCTGAGACCTCTACGCTGGAGGAATCCTGATACTGTACACGTGAACTACTGACGATCTGTGCATGCATGTAAATTAGGCAACACTATTTTTAAATATAATTGAACCAGTGATTTCCAGATGCTACACTGATTAAAAGTAATTTACTGTATATAATATGCACTCAGATTGAATATTTTCGTACGTGTGTTTAATGACTCTTAGCTGAGTGGCTCTACAATATAACATCTGTCACGTGCGGACTGTATTGAAAAAACTTTCTAGAGCTTACTCTATAGAGAATTTCACAATATGGGGGGATTGAATAAAACAAAAGCAAAACTGAAAGAACCAGTGACTATGTAAAACAAATTGTTTTGCTGACATGAAGAAAATGAACAGTCTCTGAACTGTAAATCATATAAAAGCTGCTGCGTACAGAGGCCAGGCAGTGGTTGTGTTCACTTAACAGGATTTTGGAAAGTAGCTACATGTTGAATATTCACTCCAGCACTTAAAATGTTAAATTCTAAAGTTGGTATTTCAGTCATGTGAAATGTGGATCTTTAAAATGGAATTTCAAAGACATAATTTGTGGTATCTTTGTAGTATTGCTGTTTTATGATAGAATCACTACAGCCTTCACCATATGGTGTTACAATACCACAGTCATCCGCAGTAACAGGGATAAGTTTTTCAAGATTTCAAATGTAGTATGTGTTCTATTGTACAAAGATAAAGATGTATAAAAAATGGAGATGGAAAAATAAACTTTGTACAAACAAATATGAGCTTTTATGTGAGTTTTTCATAATTTCTTTAGAATAAATTTTTTTGGTTTGTTCCACAATCAACCAGAGCAAATTCAAAGGGAAGCCTCTGCTCAAAGGAAAACTGATGATTTGTCCCGTTGACAACATGCTATTGTTCTACGAGAAAGAGCTGACCAGCCCGTTCATTGTTCTGAATCACAATGACACAGGTCATCCATGGGTTATAAAGGCAGCATGAAGCCCCATGGCTGCAGCTACAGTGTTACCAAGGTTAGCCGACACAATGGGTAAGGTAAGGCTGCTTTTTCTGCTATGTGTCTTTTGTGCTTCTGCATACCTGCGCGGATTATTCAACCGAAAACGGTGAACTGGACGTTTTATTTCCATCTGGTACAGTATGCATATTTCTCATAATTTGAGCAAATATTATCCACATTTCTTCAAAATCCCTCGATTGATCTTTCCAGATCATCTTCTATGAGGACAGGAACTTCCAGGGTCGCTCCTATGAGTGCAGCAGTGAATGCTCTGACCTGCATTCCCACTTCAGCCGCTGCAACTCCATTAGAGTGGACAGTGGGGACTGGATGGTCTATGAGAGACCCAATTACATGGGCTACCAGTACTTCCTGAGGAAGGGCGACTATACAGACTACCAGCGCTGGATGGGATTTAATGACTGTGTGCGATCTTGCCAAATGATTTCTACAGTAAGGCTCAGTTGGGTGGTTTCAGAGGGCACCTCCTTCCAATAGGTGTTTCTTTTACTAATCCTTTACTACTCTAGAGGCTAATAAATCACCCTGAATTTCTTGCAGCACCAAGGCTCTCACAGACTAATGATCTACGAGCGCCCAGAGTTCGGAGGCCAGATGATGGAGCTGTCTGATGACTGCCCGTCTGTCTACGAACGCTTCCATTTCAACGACATCTACTCCTGCAATGTGAGGGACGGTTCCTGGATCTTCTACGAGCATCCCAATTACACGGGACGCCAGTACCTGTTGCGCCCCGGTGAATACAGGAGGTTCAATGAGTGGGGAAGCATGAATCCTAGGGTTGGATCCATCAGACGCATCACTATGTGAGAAGATCTGATATCCAGGTGCCATTTATGTGAAGTACTGTCCATAAAGTACTGTCAATAAATCCATCCAATAACCACTGTTCTGTCAACAGCTTCTTTTGTTTTCTTGACGCTCTTTGAGCCGACAGGTTCAGTGGGTTGAAAGTTTGCTTAGGTGGCACACTGGGTCTCACTACATCTTTTTTTAAAGTGGAGAAAGCAGTGTGGTCCAGACCAATGTTGAAAAACAAAATTTTCCAGACTGTTGTTATAAGTGGCGCTATTATTCAAATGTTACTAGAAAAAGACTGGAATAAATACATGATGGCAACATACCATCTTCACGTCTTTTAGATACAGAGACACACACAGTTTAAGCCCAGCATGTTTATTGAGAACAGAAAGAGGAAGAAGGTTTGAAAGACTTCTAGTTAAAGTCAGTGATTCGCCTGAGTGAGCCGATCCTTGGACTGGCGCCGCCCCAGTCGCTGTATCTGCGGTATTCGCCGGGTCTCAGGTAGTAGGTTCTTCCCTTGTAGTTGGGCTGGTCGTACAGCAGCCAGTGGCCGTCAACCACGTTGCACGAGTTAATGTCAGACATACGGAAGCGGTCCTGGACGTTGGGGCAATCGTCGCTCACCTCCTGCATTTGGCCGCTCATGTCTGGACGCTCATACAATCTTATTTTGTAGGAACCACGGTGCTGCAGGAGGAACCAGTTTTTAGTTTGTTTTATTAATGTGCTACATAGTGAATATAAAAAAAGTCCATTAATAGCCCCGAAGTGTTAATATCCACCTATCTAATACTATTTGCAGGTTAACACATACAGTTACACCAAGAATGGTTTGCAAAGTCTTAAACAGAGGTCCTTAACCTAGAGCTCCTTTTAAGCTGCATGGAGTACCAGATGGATGGAGTTAAGCAACAGTCCCTGAAGCTAACCTTCTACCACAGCTCACACGGATGTTGTTGCTTTGGGGAATTTCTATTCAACATGAATTGTTGAGGTTATGTTCCTAAAAGTCCTCATACTAGTTTAATTGCCAATGCCATACATTTGATCATTTTGTCTTTTATCTGGTTAAACTCAGGCAGACACTTTTTCACCTACATTTATTGTTGTATTTCAGATTTGAGGGACTTTAAATGCTCAGGAGAGCATATTATTGGCTACTTTTAAATTTCATTAAAGACCGATTAATGAGAGTAGTCATATATTTTGTTTCTGAACTGGTGCATATTGGTACATTTGATGCATAGCAACTATTTCCTTAATTTGTACATTGTTGTATATATTCTTGTATATTCATTCTGTAGCTAAAAATTAAAATACAAGTAGTAGTAGTGTCAAATGTTAACATTGTCTTTAAGTGCTCTTTGACTTTTCTTGTTTCTTCTCTTTAATAGCTTGATTCTGTGGTATTATAGGTTTTCTTTCCCTGTCCTATTGTTTTCACACTGCAATAAATCAGTGTACCCACATAGATCAATGACTGTTTCCTAATTTACTGCCTTGACACCTCTTTCAAACCATCTTAGGCTTACCACGGGAATCATGCGGCAGGAGCGGATGCAGTCATTGATGCCAATCATGCGCTGGTTGTCGGAGTACTCCCCCCTGCGGAGGAAGTACTGGTGGCCCAGGTAGTGGGGTCTCTCGTACACCATGAAGCAGCCACTCTCCACCCGGATGGAGTTGCAGCGGTTGAAGTAGGGGTGCAGGTCAGCACAATCGCTCATGCACTCATGGTGCCGACCCTGGAAATTTCTGTCCTCATAGAATATGATCTGGAAATTATTGTCAAAGTGGTGATTAACTATCCACTCCCAGGGGCTTGCATGTTTTCATTCTGTATTTTCAGAAACAGCACATAAAGCTTACCTTTCCCATGGTCATATTGATGGGGGCCACACTGTCGCTCAATTGACACTCTCTGTGCCGCTGTCCTTTTATATTAAGTAGCTGTGTGATGGCACAGCATAAAGTATTGTCATCCAAATAGGTTTTATAACACAAATCTGGTTATGTATAGCGACGCACCGCAGTGTGATGATGAGTTATTGTTGTCTAGTTTTCACATGTTCATCACTATTGATCAAAACACCACAGTGTGCTAGTGAACTGGGGGTCACTGCTCACAGTATCAGCAAAACAACGGCCGTTATTTGTGTCCTTTTCATTCAAAAAGATTCCTAACCTTATATGCCAGAGATGGAACAAGGCTTTTTCTGTCCCTAGGCATCCCTCCACCATGTTGTAGTATATTAAGTGTACACTAAAAACTTAAGGCGCTGCAAGATACTTCTGCACAGAATTAACTCATAACAAAAAACACAAAACCAAAAAATTAATCAAATAATTACACAATCTCTGTAATTTCTTGACTCATGATGGCCACAGGGTCCAACATTGTACTTTTATCCATATTTTCTATGAACTGATGAAGACAATGTGTTGTACTCTTGTTACATGATACTAATATTATGACCTACCCTTTTAGCATGCCTTTTAGAAGTAAAAAATGGAAAAGGGTGATAGAGCCAGTCAACCACAGCTGTAGTTTGTTTTTTAGTGCTAATTAGCAACTGTTAGCCTGCTCACACATTGAACTAAAATAGGGAACATGCTTAAAATCATACCTGCATTTACGTTAACAGCAGTAACATCCGCATGTTAGCATTGCGATCGTGAGCATTTAGCTCAAAGCACTGCAATGCCCAAGTACAGCCTCAAAGAGCTGCTCTTCATCTTGTTAGCATGTGTTTAAGTCATCACTCACAGAAACTGGCTAAATTGCCTTTGAAATAATTTGTCCTTTACTAATATTTAATTGAATGTATTTTTATGGAAACATGTATGCAATATCAACTATTGCCTTGTACCACAGAATTTACAGCTTACTTTAATTTTGCACCACACATCTGTAAACACATGTATTACCTGTCCAGCACCTGAGCTATTAAAAACAAATACTTTTTAATGTATTGGTGTGTCTTATCTTTCACAGTTAGGGAGAGAAACACAGTATGTGCCTTGCCAGTGTTTGCTGTATGAGAGCTATCTCCGGTCTAGCACTGCGATCATGAAAAACTTTATAATTAGGCGGCGCATTCAATTAGATATTATAGTTAACGGAGTGCTACCTGTATTTTCTGCTGCCATCTGACATAATTGTTATAGATTAAAAGACTGTTATTTATGTGGTACGTATCAACCCTCCTCATAAAGCTCAATATTATTACTCAAAATCCCTGTATTATGTGTGCAATCGGCATGTTGTTTGAACATGCCATTTTTTTGTTGGGTATAATTCAATAAATGGTAATAAATGAAAATGAGGACTATTTGTTGCCTTTTTTATTTACTACCATGCTGAAAGTTTGAAATGGTGAAGGTTGCTTCCCTTGTACTAAACTTCCTGTACTTGCTGAGGTGGACAAGGGCCCTTGAACATGACATTATTTGCCGTTTCTGAGGCCCAAGTGAGATGTTTTCAGAGGCCCAAGAATCGATTCACCACAACACAAGAAACTGAGGGTTTTTGTCCACAAACAGCCCAAAAATGAGCATGAAAAATGTTTGAAAACTTGCCATTGGATGGCCCAATATTACATTTGCAAAATAAAATCCCTTTAAACACTGTAAAGCTCACCAAGCACAGACAGCTGACACAGAGACACAAAGCTGTTTTATAAACCTCAATCCAATGTCATGAGATCAAACCTTTTGTTATTCTAATAAGCAGGCTTTTGGTGCTTTTGCCACACTGCTAAGGTCTTGATCCCATTCATACAGAACAAAACCCTGATTCATCTATGCCCCCGGTCTACGACTGCCAAATTAGTGACTCTTGTTGTAACATAGGATGCCCATACATACATTGTATTTGGTTTAGTGTTTCAAATGTTTTAAATAAAGATTACATTTTAGCCTATAAATAAATAGATTTGCAGCGCAACATGGTAAACCACAGTAATGTAATAATACTGCAATCAATACTTGGGTTGCTAGCAGCACTGCCGATCAGAGTTCTGAGATCTGAGGGGAACTCCACAGATTTTACACTTTGTCAAGTCTTGGAAAATAATCCTGGTAATGTCATAGTGATGTAATCAGGGTTATTTTGGCTTACTTGGTGAAGTTTAATTTCTTTTTGGCCTGCATTACAAAGTTGGCATGTGGAGTTTAATAGATGTGCTCAAGAGATGCTATCATGCTGCATTATGGGAAATGTATTAGTCTGTGTTTCTGCAGCATGACCCATAAAATTCATATCTCTGTCTCTGCTGGTTTGATTTTGACCTCTTTTCAATATCTGTCTCTTGTGAGTTCCCCATCTTTATGTGAATTCAATACAATGTCACTTGAGTACGCCTTTTAAAAAAAATTCTAATTACCTAATTAAATATTGTATATTTCAGATCACAGGTTTTGCATGTTTACTTTGAATCCAATACAAACCAGTTTAAAAAGTTAGATTGTAAATCAATTTCCTTCCTTCAAGCCAGCCACTGGTTTCCATTCATTAAAATAAAATCATTACATCACTAATGCATAATTGTTGCATACGAACGCAAAACACAGCCACTACACCATAGGAAACATTTATTTCCATTCGAGAACCAAGAACACTCTGAACTAAAAATATACAACAAGTGAGAATGTAAACAATTCACAAACATATTTTACATTAGGTTTTTTTTGTTATATAATTTGCCTTCTGCTTTTAATCACAGAAAAAAGTTTGAAAAAATATATTGAGTTTAAAATAAAATAAGACAAACAACACTGTTGTGAAATGACACTGGCTACATTTTACCTGAATTATAAGCACAAATAGTTCAAACTGAACAAATATGACAGGGATATTAAAGAGTTAGGATTGAGTTGTTGTGCAATAAAATATCTAAGGAAAAATGTTATTATATAAGGAATTATCATTTAAATTGAATATCATTTATATTCATATGCAGGCTTGTTTAGTATTTGTAAACAGCCCAGCAAATGGTCTTTTTCTGATATTCTGAGCACATGAAATAATTTAAGGCTAACAGGTTTCAACAGGCTTAAATCTCTTTCTACAATGTTAAAATAAAATAGCCAATGGGAACAAAATGGGATGTCACCTGATGTTACTTAGAAAGCACAGTTTAACATGTGACAGCTCACTTGAAGGGCAAATCTAGTGGATTTCACGTACTAAAAATACTGTCAAATCTGGGTGAGCAGCTTTGAAAGCAGGGAGCAAGTGAAGCCCTACAAGTACCTCAAATAAAGAGACACAGCAGCTCTTAAGGCACACTCACACCATCATCTGTGATTACAAATCTGTCCCTGTGTGCTTAAAACTCCCAGATTTATTATTGCTCAAATCTGTACATAGTTTGTTTTTACGCCAGCCTCCTTATATATTGAGAAATATAAAAGTATGATTCCTGAAATACAAAATTGCTAAGAAACCAGTACACTTTCATAGATGCATTGTGCTGTTCAAACTGCTAAATATGCAAATACACCTAACAATCAGCCTGCTTTTTAAAGAATATACTAAATTGTCATGTTGCTGTTACGTCAGTACAGGCAACAGTCAGGTAACCATACTGCATGCAAATTTCTTCACATCATCACACTGAAAAATTGTAGCAAATAATATTTTTTCCAGTGATGACCGTGACAGTGAATCAGAGGGTCCCGAAAGATCTTGACACTGATACAGCCAAGCAGAGGTTACAAGATAAGATGCAGTGGCACATTCAGATCATCTTACTGTTAGTAATAATGTTAGGATTGACTGAACAGCTGTGAGGCTGAAACAACTATAGTGTTGCATTTTTCATATCCTTTTAAACTAATGTGAACACCGATCCAAAGAAGATGTGCAGCATTGTGTCATTGTACAAGAGAGAGAGTTGAGATGGTGAGAAAAAAGATCTTATATTCTCAGCTACATCTTGTAAGCACCATGTAGCTAGCAGATTTCTGCTAGTAACAATGCTACGAATTAGGCAAAATATTTAAAAGTAATGGGTTCTCGTTATGTTCAAGCCAAATTGGAAAGACAATAGATCTGAGCTACTACTGAAGTACTGAAGAAGTTTTACTTTCTGTTTTATAATCAGGTTTATAAATGTAATTGTTTGAATTAACTTTGTTTTTAATATTGTGCATTTGTAGGATTTTTAAACTAAATTGATTTTTATCAAATATAAATGTTAATTTCAGCTTTTTAAATTCAACTTTTTTGTGAAAAGGATAAAGATCCCTCAATAACGACGAGACAGGTCTGAGATGAGGCGCTGTAGCCATCATTAAATCTGAATATAAAGAACTTGTGTTTCAATAATACGCAACCTGTAAATCTGTATTTTCACATTTCAAGACGTTTGTTGTAATGTAATCACAACTACTATAGTAAAGTTTTGATTTACTGAAAACTCATGTATTATCACTAAGATTGTGTGTTAATTATCCACTTTGACTACTGCAATGTACGGTACGCAATGTAAGCCACTGTAAGGTAGAGTAAACTTATATCATCAAACTGTATTACAACATAGAAACAGAAACAGATCTGAGTGCTGCAAGTCTAGTAAGTCCTACAAGGTGAGAGCTTTCCTTTGTTGTGCCCAGTTGGTGGGGCTATGAAATCGCATCAAACATACTGCACTATGTTGTAAGGCACAAGTCGAACAGTTGATAGATTAAATGTTAAATCCATGGAGAAGGTAGAGGAAGTGACTAAACTGAAATGAGAGGTTGTGGTGCTGTGTGGGATTTCCCCCCTGAGAAACTGCCTCTGGGTTTAGCCTACATGAGAGGATGGGAAGGGTGAAGCATGGAGGCGTCTGGTGGCTCCATAGTCTCTGGCAGGTAGTGATAGTCCTTGTGGTGGATGTATTGGCGGTACTTAGGCTTCAGATGGACCTGCGAGTGTGGAAACATCGGATTCTGTCAAGAGAAAGATCACATTAAGACTCAGTGAAGGTTTGCAGAAATGGAGAGGAACTCACAAACAGGAAAGAGTCAAAGAGAAACAGTGGTCCAAGAGGCGTGGTGACGATGTAGCCTATCAAAACAAATCCAACGTGGTAGCTAACGAATGGCATCTGACTGTTCTTGCCGGTGTGTTACTTTACCTGGTCCGCACTTGTAAAATATCTACCGTGTCGCAACTTGTAACGTAATCACTCTGCGTTTCTCTGATAAATGCTACAGTGTGTCGCATAACCTGGGCGGATCGCCGAAATAAAGTGTATGTGTGGGAAACACTGACTGAACCTTTGCTTTTCTTTTTACAAGCCAGGTCTTCAGCACTGTCTCTCCCTCAATGTTGTTAGAGTTTGTGAGTAGACGGCTACATGCACATGCAGAGGGAGGGGTTGTGTGGTGAGGGGGAGACGAGCAAACGCTGGCAGGAAACATTAATTAACTCAACATCAAACTATATTGTCAAATTTTATAGCTCTTTTGAAATTATACCGGTATACCTCATTATACCGATATACCGCCCAGCCCTAATAAAAAGTCCCAACTTCTCTCTTTAAATAAATGTTTCTACAAGTGTCCTAACAAACAAGTGATGTAAAGACAGTAGAATAACTCTTCCATTTAGATTTTAAACAGTCAGCCTTGTGATTATCAGTTGACTGTGTTCACCGTTCTGTTAGTTCAAGATTCCCATCATTGACTCCGGATTGTCAACAATATAAATTTGGAGCATGCTCTTCTGAACATTAACAACTGGTTAATCTAGCCAGGCGTCACTGTCATGAAAGCATAGGTAATTAATAGCATAAAAGTATCTTTCCTGGTCAGCGACACCGACAATCACCAAATCTGATTTTCCTTCTTTGGACTGCTTGCTATATTGTAAAAATACCCTTTATACCTTTCCAGGGTCATGTTGCAGAACAATGGGTGTCATTCCTTCAGATCTCTGAGGATACAATGGGTAAACCTGCTGCAGTGTGGGCTATAAACTGTAAAAGTATGAGAACAGACCAAAGGGAGCTTTCGGTTCAGAACAAGTTGACACTTGTGACATTTGTGCAACCAACAGAATTACAATGAAACACTTCAAGTATGGACTATTACATATCCAATAAAGCAGAACATTATTTTTCTAGCTCTTCAATCATACAAATGCTACAGCATAACATTAAACTACAACTTCAATATGTCTCTCCATCAACAAACTTGTACATTCAACTAGGGATGAAACGATTACCGGTTTAACTGTAAACCATGGTAAAATTCCCGACGGTTATTACCGTACACATTTTAATTACCATATACCGCGCTATTTTAATCTCAAGGCAAACACTGTCCAGCGTCTCCCAGAAGCAGGCGCCTCTGGAGGACTGATCCTGACAAATTCAGAAATAAATACAGAAATAAATAAACGCTCAATAAAAAAAAAAAAATAAGCATCCAATTAAAAGCACAAAAAAATAAAGTAAATAAATAAATGTAGGCAGTAATTAAATTATACAAGGAGACATAAATGTATATATCCAGTGTTTCCCATACATTAATTTATTTGTGGCGGCCTGCCACAATATCTGCGCTGACCGCCACATATTGATTTTCGATTTTTTTCACTAGGCCTATTTAAAATCGTATTTGACTGCAGAGCTGCAAGCAGCGCGTATTCGTGCAGCACATCCTCTAGCTCGTCTCTCTCATCCCTCCCTCGATCACTCGCTCCCTCCCTCGTTAACACAGCTGTACAAATCTGTCCAACACAACGCTGTCAATGTCGGAGACCCATCTATTAAAAGTTATTAAGCATGTAAGGAGCCTAGCTAATAAGGAGAGCTAAGTTAATGTTAGAATACAAGTGGGTTTTCGAGGCTAGCATGCTGTATCTGCGCCACAGTAACAGTGTCATTCTGTGGGAAACACTGATATCTATTTTAATGAGCTTCTTTATTTATTCACCTTTGTAATAATTACCTTATTTATTTATTGTCCGTTACAATCTTCAACTTTATTAATTACTTCTTTAGGGCCCGAGCACGACCGTGCGAGGTCCCTACTGAATTTGCTAAGATTATATTTTTTCAGAACCGGTGAAAAATCTCGTATTTTATGCGTTTCGCGCATGGGCGTGGCAAAATGACTCACTAGCGCCACCTAGAAAATTGGAAAAGATTATCCCCTCGCTCACGTTCAACCTACATGTACGAAATTTTCTGGGGACATGTATCATATCAAGACGCACAAAAAAGCCTCAAGAAACCATAGCCTAAAGTCAACAGGAAGTCGGCCATTTTGAATTTTACGTCAAATTTTGGATGATTTACACACTTCGTACTTTAACGAACTCCTCCTAGGGATTTAGTCGGATCGACGTCAAATTTGTGCTGTGCCTTCTAAAGGCATTGACGATGAAAAGTTGTGCTATTTGCGAGTTTTCGTCAATGGGCCTGTCTGTGGCGTCGATGATTCGCCATGAAACAGGAAATTGTTGTAACTTCAGTGTACATGCTCACATCTGGACCGAAGTGTACATGTAGGATGAGAGTCCCGCCCTGAACACATGTACATGCCGACATTCAGCCACAATCATAGCGCCACCTGCTGGCAACAGGAAGTGACCTTTAACGAAGCAGCCCCCGCCGCACGTTTCACCTACATACACGAATTTTCTGTGGTACGTGTATCTTGTCCAGACGCACAAAAAAGTCTCTTGGAGCCATAGCCTAAACCCAACAGGAAGTCGGCCATTTTGAATTTTATGGCCATTTTTGGATGATTTACACACTTCGTACTTTAACGAACTCCTCCTAGGGATTTAGTCCGACCGACTTCAAATTTGTGCTGTGCCTTCTTAAGGCATTGAAGATGAAAAGTTGTGCTATTTGCGAGTTTTCGTCAATGGGCGTGTCTGTGGCGTGGCGTCAAAGATCAACTCTTCGCCATGACACAGG
>NC_060150.1:12618619-12642554 GCF_021292245.1 Micropterus dolomieu | reverse complement strand
AAAAGTTGTGCTATTTGCGAGTTTTCGTCAATGGGCGTGTCCGTGGCGTGGCGTCAAAGATCAAGTCTTCGCCATGACACAGGAAGTTGTCGTAACTTCAGTGTATATGCTCACATCTGCACCAAACTGTACATGTAGGATGAGAGTCCCGCCCTGAACACATGTACATGCTGACATTCACCCACAGTCATAGCGCCACCTGCTGGCAACAGGAAGTGACTTTTAACGAAGCAGCCCCCGCCGCACGTTTCACCTACGTGCACGAATTTTCTGTGGTACGTGTATCTTGTCCAGACGCACAAAAAAGCCTCTTGGAGCCATAGCCTAAACCCAACAGGAAGTCGGCCATTTTGAATTTTACGGCCATTTTTGGATCATTTACACACTCCGTACATTAACAAACTCCTCCTAGGGATTTAGTCCAACCTACTTCAAATTTCTGCTGTGCCTTCTAAAGGCATTAAAGATGAAAAGTTGTGCTATTTGCGAGTTTTCGTCAATGGGCGTGTCTGTGGCGTGGCGTCAAAGATCAACTCTTCGCCATTGACACAGGAAGTTGTTGTAACTTCAATGTACATGCTCACATCTGAAACAAACTTTACGTGCTTGATAACTCTCCCACCCCGAAGACATGTACACGCCAATACCGATTTATATTCATAGCGGCAAGTGCTATGTAGCTCCACATAGGGGACACAGGAAGTGACATATAGCACCTTCATGCGGCGTCAGAACCGCGTAGCAAATTCACAGCCGCACCGGCAGAGCTCCAGAATGTGCAACTCGGCCGGCTCACACCCGGACGCGCTACAAGTGCGAGGGCCCGCCCAACGCTGCTTGCAGCTTTAATTAAAAAATGCTTTGCTTATCTTGGTGAATGTTGTTAAAAAAGCAAATTGGACCTTTATGACAAAAAACAAAAGACAATAAAAAAACTATGTTTCTGCTTTGTTTTGAGGAATCTGCATGAACATGAGCAGTGATATCTGTCACCTAGAGAAACTCCGAATTTGGCAACCAATTCTTGTACATAATAAAAAGTAACAAAAAATATGATATAATTTGATCCATCCTCTGAGAGTAAATTCCACAGGCTTAAAGTGCAAGTGATGTGTTACCACATCCTAAATGTATGCTCTCAAATTTCAACTCATTCCCTCAACATTGCCTGCTCATGATCTTTATTCTGTCCCTTCAGTTTAATAATTAACACATTAACATATGAGATGACAGATTGTTTTTGTCCATGTCATAAAACCTCATCTTCAAGGTTCAGGCGCAGAGAAAATGAAGGGATGCTTAATAATAAAAAAAAATTCAATTAAAAGTAGCGCCCATAAGGTTTGATTAATAAGTGGTATCATCACACACTAGATGCACAAAAAAACACAACAAAGATCTCCCACATCAACATTCAGAAACATGTTTCTATAAAGTGAATCTTCTTTCCTGCAGCTCCGGTCCGTAAAGTCGACATTCAGCAGGTTGAAAACAGAATCACCTGCAGCTCAGATGGGATCTACCCTGAGCCTGAGCTCACCTGGATGACCAGCCCTCCATCCAATCTGACCGTACTGAACAAATCCACAGTCCAGAATCAGCAGCAGCTTTACAACATCAAAAGTTCTTTGATGCATTCAGACAGTATTTCTGATCTGGTCTACAGCTGCACCATCAGCAGTGACAGAAAAAAGAGGACAGCCACTTTGTTTCAACAAAGTAAGTGAAGACCTGCAGTCACTGAACATTTATGTGATGGGTCAGGCTGTGAAAAGAAATGAACACATATTGTTAACATTTTTGTGTTTTATCATTTCAGCTACTATCATTGGTTCCCACACTGAAACAACAATCCCCTGCACTTCCTCAAACACTCCCCTAACAGGCCTTGTCTGGAGATTCAACAGTCAGATTGACAGTCAGATCATCCTGAACCAGACCAGGGCTGGCGTCCCCTACAAAGTGTCAGAGGAGTGGAGGCAGCAGGTGAAGGGTGTTTCTGAGTCAGGCAGCCTCACGTTACAAGACTTGTCTTCAAATCATGAGGGAATCTACACCTGTGAACTCAGTGATGCTGAAGAGACATATCTAACTATTCTAAAAACTATAAAAGGTAAGATAAAGTCAAAATAAGGGAAGTCTATAGACGCAAGAATTGTTAGTATAATTTAAACTATCAACATAAAATCACCTGTTTTTAAAATGTTGTTGCACTCATCTGACACTCATCTGAGTTTGCCCTGAATTTCACCTTACAGGCTACATACAAGCTACTGACTGACCCTCTGATAGGTAGAGATGTCCCCTGCAGCCTGCTAGGGATACATTAAAAAATACACATTTGTTTTTTTAATCACTTAATATATATTTTTTACAGTAAATATTGAAACGATGCTAAAAAAGAACAAATATGAAAAAAGGTCTCGGAGTACAGGAAGATGCACATAAATCTATTGAACAAGTATGAGGTCTGTGAATTAGTGTATTAATGATATTTCACCTTTTTATATGACATTTTTTTGTCATATGTTATATCTGAAACCAACCGTTTGCTTAAGCAGTTCTACTATGTTTATTCACTTTAATGAGATACTTCTTGAAACCATAAACTATCAATCCAGGACAGGGTTCAGACTCTATAAGACTCAAAGAGCCGCAAAGATTCTTTTCTTTTACAATCAGATAAAGAAGGTCATTGTGTCATTTAACAGCTTGAGGTGGTTATAGTGCTTGCTAGGGAGTTTCTTACTCATTGCTAAGGTGTTTGATCAGATGCACTAGCACATAATTATGTTTAATTTTTAAAACCCTTGTGTAACACAAAATCGGGAGAAACGATTAGCTGACTGTTAAATTATAAGATAGGCAGAAAACTGACCAACAACAAATGCACCAGTCAGTTAGTCATTTATAAAGAAACCTTTTTAGGTGACATCATTTGTGAGGATTTGCTGCTTTTCTCTTTTTATAGGATTGTAATTATAGAAAATAACTTTTACCTGAAATATTAGAGATTAAAACTTCAATTTAAAAAAACATTTTAATGCTTCAGTAGTTCTCATTGCACTTGCGGAATTCAAATAACAAACTCTTTTTCTGTTTCAGACCCTTCAGCTGATGCGAGAATGCAGGAAACCACATACATTGTAGTCGGGGTAGTCATTGTGATTTTAGTAGTTATTGGAGGGCTGGCAGCGTTATTTATATACAAGAAAACCAATTGGTGTAAAAAAACGCAGAGGGCCACAGATCAGACGGATGGGTAAGTATTCCTCTATATTGAAAACAATTATACACTGACACAAAAAATACTGTAATGAACTCTGTATGAGCTATGACCATGTTAAAGCATTAATTAAATTATCACGTTAAATTTCCCCAAAACACTTTGTAGGACGTGGGACATTAACAAATAACTTTTACACGTGTGTTACTGTATTGTTGATGATTTGTGATGAAAGTTGTGTTTATTGTGTTTATTTTTAATGTTGTGTTCTGTCTATTTTTGTCACTGTGTTTATTGTTTTTATTGTCTTGATTGGTGAGATGAAGACAAATCTCCTGCTCTGGTGCAACAATAAAACTCTATTCTATAATATCCTCTTCAGTAAAAATCGACATTATAATTTTTTCATTCAATTGATTCATCCTCAAGACACATAAATGAAAGATTATTTTTCAGTTCAATTCAGCACTGAATTTATTTTAATTTTGTTTACAGACCACCAGAGTCAAATCCACTAAAAGACTAAAGCCAAATGAGGAGGCCTTCTTCATTGACGATTGAAGGATAAAATGATACTTGATGCACTTATTTTCTGCTGTGAACATAAACTCTGGCAGGGAGCGTTCAAGACCTTCAGTTCTGTGTTTTGGAGACGTTCGGCAAACAGCTTATCAAAACTGATTAATGAAGGATGAGGACACTTTGCTATGAGACTATTATGGTCTGCACTACGCTGCTTCTACACTGCAAAATGCTTTGCAGGGATTGTTTTTGCGAGACTACAGCATGTTGTAAAAATAGACTCTCTCTGGTTTGTCTATAAAAAGCACAAGCCAGATACGTTATCAGGCATAGACTGAATGTATACAGTTTTGCTTCCAGCTGGTGGTTATTTATGATTAACATTTTGGGCAAAATACAGAGCATTTTTACAACTGAACAAAAAGCCAGGATGGGGTTTTACAGAATTTTCTATTAACGTTTGAACAGTTTTTGTTATTTCACATGAAGGATATGTTTGTTTGTGTTTTTGGTCTATCTTTCCTCACTGTTTTGAAGTAGAAAGGTCACATGTTTCGATGGACCACTTAGAGTTAAGCAACATTTGACTCAATATCTGATAACAGCTGCTGTTTGTTTGGAATTTATGACAGTTAAAGGGATAGTTTGGGATTTTTAGAAGTTGACGTATAAGGCTGAACGAAGTACCTGAAGTACACTGAAGTAGTCAGTGTAGTTGCTGCAATAATACACGTAAACTAAGCAATGTAGTGCTGTGACATTGTCAGCAGCTTTTTCAAACTAGAGATATGCTGACGGCCCTCTACTACAGGTAGAACACTATGAATAAATACCTCATACGGCTCCAATTCAAAAATCCTGAACTATAGCTTTAAACAATAATAAGTAAGCAGTTTTCCCCAAAACTTTAACTGTTGTTGCTTATTTAGTCATGAATATGTAATCTTACAGAGAAATACTTTGATTTACGAGAACATCAGTGCCACATTTCATTCACTTTTGATTTGCAAATCACCAAAGTGAAATAGAAGAAGTAATGAAGTGAACAATTAATTATTATTTTTGATGATCATTTTGTTGTAAAGTTTTATTTATTTTACTATTTAAAAAATCTATTTTGAATCAGAAAAACAGCTTGTTTTGATGCCTGTGTGATGAAGCATTTTCCAGCTGATCCAAGGAGGGTTTGTGTGTTGGTGGAGGGTTGGTTTTCATCACAGACGTGAATTTAACATTAACCATCTGTATGTCCTTTTAAAGCCTGGTACCATAGATGTGACCTTTATTATGTTCAGCCTCGCGGAAATGAATAATAGGTCTCCAAAGATTTCCTGCAGATGACTTAGAATAAAAAATAAATATATTGCAATTACCTTTCTAGCCCTTCAGCACTAACATCGTACTCTCTGGTCGACCTATCAAACAATGTTATTGTTTTTTAAGGGCCCATAATTTAGGTGGAGCCTAGTTTGAGTCAGAGTTGTTTTCTGGTGCTCAGGTGAATTGAGTGTTCTCGTTCCTTTCATCTGCAGATCTAGAAAATGTCATCCAAGTTTTTCTCTTTTCCAGACTCAACTATTGCAGCACACATCAAAGAGTACATCTGCCACAAAACATTGCTGCTAAGTTTTTAAAACATAAGTGACTACATCACACCAATCCTTGATGTAGGATTGATTTGAAGATTTTACCACTAATTTACTGATTGTTACGGAGTAGAAACAGAAACTAAGACATGAACACACAGCAACATAACAATCTGGCAAGGAACCAAGGAAGTGAACTGGTATAAATGGTGAACAGCTGATGAGCGAATGGCGGAACAGGTGTGTAGATGGGTGGAGCAGTCAGGTCACGTGGAAAGGAAGGAAAGTCTAAGGGCATCATCTGGTGGACAGATTGAGGATAGCAGGTCTGAAGAGTTGAGAGAATAATTCAGAGGGATGAGGATGAGAGTGAGAAGCAAACTGTGACACCTCCAGCTTCTATCTGATCTGCTAACTCCCTATGAGCCTTATCGCTGCTTCAGATCCTCCAGCAGGGCCCTACTAATGCAACAAAATCTTAGCTAGTCATTGAAGATCATGACTTTTCTTAGCTGATGGTATTTGTTCCAGTTGTTTAAATTGTTTTATCTTTTGGATTTATTTACTTATTTGTTTTTACTGCAAGACACCTTGTAACAGTGTTTTTGAAAGGTGCAATACATTTTCAAAAAGTGATTTTAATGAAATGTTAAGGGCTGTGAGAGGATGTTGACTGACCTACAGTCAAACCCAAGCTTCAACAATCAATACTTGGCTAAGTATTGAAAGATTTCCGATTCATGACGTCAGTACTGTGACTTGTAGTTTCCAGGTATAACAAGTCAGACCAGTTAGCCAGTCTTAGTGAAATTCACTAAGTTAGCACTGCTGATTTATTTTGTTTAGTTCATCAAACAGTGTCGACAGAGGAAGTTTAACAGAAGGATGACTGGGGGGATCAGGTGTGTCGTGTTTGTGGTCCTGACCTTTCTGCTGAGTCTCGCAAGAGGAGGTGAGTGAGGCGTTCACAGCCCATCTGATCTTATTCTAAACATAAATCACAGAGGTGTTTAAACTTCGTGCATTAGTGTCATGATTATTTTCACTAAAGAAAGGAAGCACATCAGGAAAAACAATAAACAAAGAATTTATAGTAAAACTTAAAGGTCTGTTGACCCAAAGTCACAGAAAGAAGAACGAGGTGTCCAGCTGTTCAGATATTTATGATGTTATGTGCCACTATTTTAAGATATTTTCCTCTGAAACAATAGGTGATAAACAGGATTTTATTTGTGCTACTTAATGACAAGTTTCACATGAAAACTCTTCATGTCTGTCTGATGTTTATAAAAAGCATTATGTTTCCTTTTATGCCTGTGGAGTGTGAGGTCTCAAAATCTTGGCACGTAATACAGCCACTGTATGCCGATGACTTCATACTACACCTCTGTGTTTTTTTGGTCGCATCAGGCAATCAAATGGAAATTTTATGGACACATTTACCCAAGATTGAACCTGACATATTTTATATCTTTGGAAACTTGAGGATCTCCAGACTTTAAAAGAAAGATTTGCTGGCTTGAACGTTGTTTTGCTGCAGAGTATGACTTTGTTTAAACTGACCCACCAGGTCACTGAGGTTCCAATTATTTTTATATACTATAGTAAAAACAAATCTGTTGTAAAGGAAGAAAAGACTGAGAGCATCATCTTGTCTACAACTTTAACTGGTATCCTGTTGAACCTGTCTTGATACATTCCCCCAAAACAGACGCCTGAACTGAATACTTTCGTTTTCCAGTTGAGTTAAAGAGAAACCAGCAGGTAGCAGAATCTGCAGCTGTTACTAAAAAACAAAGTGCAGAAACTCCATCAACAAAAGTCATTAAATGTTGCTGCCAGGACCTGTGTCACTCATCTTATAGCATTTTGCCACTTCAAATCTGTGTCAATGTTTTTCATACATTTATATATCTAAATCCTTTTTCAGTGTATTTTATATTTTTGTCTTTCCAAAAGTAATAACAGTTTTTAGTTAGTTATTTTATTATTTAGCTATGCAAGAAAGTGAATGTGCATGTGTACAGTAAGTACAAGTAAATGTGTATATATTACTGTGTCCACTGAATGAATCTGTATGTTTTTAAGCAGGCTTTGAAAACATGCACATATGACTTTATATGTGTATATTGTGTTCATCATTACTGGCAGCAGTGAGCAGCATTATTATGGTTATTATAAGAGCTTCAATTATATTTAAAATATGTAGACAAAAATCTATATTTAAAACAATATAGTTCTTATACCTCCATCTTTACACTTTTCTCTCAACCGCAACAATCTCCATAATTAAAATCACAAGGCTGGACCCTACAATCACTCCTGAAACTGACTGTCAGGCCCTTCACTGCATTTTAACACCTTACAGACACATTTCATCACATGCAGTCCTGCTTCTTCTAAAACTATAACTCTAAAAAGGCCTAAAAGCTGAAAAGATCAGTCAGGCCAGATCTGTGTCTTCTTCTACATCAGAGGCTTCCAACCTAGAAGATGAGATTCCCCAATCTGACAGTCTGCAGGATGATTAGTTTGGAAAGAGGACGAAACGTCATATGCTGCATAAAATGTGGTTTATTTTTTACTTTACCCATGCGTGTTTTGTCTTGTGAAAAGCTTTTATTGAGGATTCTTGGTTGTATTATTTTTATGTTGTTTGTTGTCATTTATGTTCTTGTTGTTATAATTTTCTTTGTTTGCTGCACAGCACCATTTTACATTGTTTTGTTAAGTGCTCAATAAATATATTGGTTTGTTATGTATTGTTACAACACAGACTAAAATTTGGGCAAAGTGGGCAAAATAAAAAGTTTACTTTTTGATGCAAGTAGCTTAATAAAAGACACATTTCAGTAATGTTAGAGAATTTAAATAAATGTAGTTAAACACATCACTTGGATTCAGCTGTCATTTTACCTGATGTGTTGCAGATGTTGAGGTCTCCTGTGTTTTCATGAAAAGTTGCATCTTACCGTGCACTTTTCGGGCCGGCTCTGACGTGGTCATCCACTGGATTCAGGTGACAGGAAACACTCCTGTTCACTCCTACTACCACAACCAAGACCAGCTCGCATACCAGGGCCAGAATTTCAGCGGCAGGACATCACTGTTCAAGGACCAGATCTCCAGAGGAAACGCCTCGCTCCAGCTGACAGGGGTGCAGGTTCAGGACCAGGGCAGATACAAGTGCTACACCAGCATCATCACTGGAAACAAGGAGTTATTTATCAGCCTAAAAGTGGCTGAAGAAACACAAGGAGAGAAAGAAACCATCAAATACAACACAAATTTAACTGGTGTGTATTTTCCAGTTCATTAGGTTATTAAAACAACAGTCCTCCTTCAGGGAGGTCATAATGTATTTGATAAAAATGTTTTAGAGACGTGTTGATTCAACTGGATGATCAGTTTGGAAGATGTTTCTGATATTTAGCCTCTCCTCACTGATGTACTCTATATGGGTTGAACAAAATAACAGAAACAATTTCTTTATGTTTTCACTGGCAGTGTGTTGTGCTGTTACTGCCACACATAAACATACGTTTTCTCCCAATGCCATATGAATAACTTACATACATTATACACCTACATATTCCACACTAATGACATACACTATTGTATGTACTAACTGGCGTCCCACAACAAATCGATGAGCTACTCAGAGCTGCAAAACATGAAGCCATGAAACATGAAGTTTTGTGGGTGAAACAGCTCCAGAAGTGGTGCTAATTAGCAGAGTTTCAGGAGCGGGACCACACATCAAGCACAACATCGCCAGCATTTCCATAAATACCCACACGTCCTAAGTCCTCCCCTTCGCCCTCGTATCCTGCATACCTCCCTCCCACCCTTTTCTCTGTCCTGCTTCCTGATCTCCTTCCTCCTCTTTGACAGTCTCTTTACTTGATGTGTTGCAGATGCTGAGGTCTCCTGTGATATCATGCAAAACTGCATCTTACCGTGTAGCTTCCAGGGTGGCAAAGATGTGGTCATCCACTGGATTCGGGTGACAACAGGAGACACCCCTGTCCACTCCTACTACCACAACCAAGACCAGGGCCAGAACTTCGGCGGCAGGACATCACTGTTCAAGGACCAGATCTCCAGAGGAAACGCCTCGCTCCAGCTGACAGACGTGCAGGTTCAGGACCAGGGGAGATACAAGTGCTACACCAGCACCATCAGAGGAAACAAGGAGTTATTTATCAACCTAAAAGTGGACGGTACGAGAAACACATTGGGAAAAAAGATACAAGCAAATACAAAAATAATTTAACTGGTGTGTATTTTCCAGTTTATTAGGTTTTTAAAACAACAGTCCTCAGGAAGGTCAGAAGGTTTTTGTTGAAACGGTTTCAGATATGTTGATTCAACTGTATGATCAGTTTGGAGGATGTTTCTGTTATTTAGCCTGGCGTCACTGAGAAGCTCTATATCGGTTGGACACAATAGTAGAAACAATTTCTTTGTTTTCTCTGTAAGTGTGTTTAACATTGTGATGATTCAGTAGTTCTAATTGCACTTGTTGAAGTTCAACAAACTCTTTTTCTGTTTTAGACCCTTCAAAAATGCAGGAAAACACATTACTTGGAGAGTTTGCAATCATTGTGGTTTTAGCAGTTATTGGATGGCTGGCAGCATTCTGTATATACAAGAAAAATGCAGAGACCACAGATCAGACAGGATTAAGTGACCAAGCTGAGTAAGTATTTTCTCTGTCTTTAATACAATGAAGACAAATCTTCTGCTCTTGTGCAACAATAAAACTCTATTCTATAATAATCAATTTATCCTCCCTCTTCAGTAAAAATCTATATTCAATTTTTCATTTTCAATTTTGTTTACAGATCATCAGAGTTAATGCCACTGAAAGGCTAGAAGAAATGGAGAAAATATAAGCAGAAGACAAATAAGTAGTCAAACCTCTCCACTAACGATTAAATGACACTTGATGCACTTACTGTATTTGTTTCTGGGAACATAAACCTGAAGAAAGAGCGTTCATGCTGAAACAAGACCTTCAGTTCTGCGTTTTGGAGCCGTTCAGCAAACATCTTATCCAAATTGATCAATGGAGGAGACGCACTACACTGCTTCTTCATTACAATGCAGACCAGTATACAAGACAGGGATGTTTTTGGGAGACTCCGGCTGGTGAAGTACAGCATATTGTTCCTGCTCTACCTCGTTTCCCGATACTCTACTCAGACTAAACGTTAAAGAAGAAGTAATATTAAAAACAGACTCACAGAGACTGTTGGACTGGAGCAGAGGCGGCTCTGGTTTGTCTATAAAAAGCACAAATAAAAGATAGAAATCAAGACATAAAACACTTAATTTGGGGCAAAATAACAGAAGTTCAAAAAGGCTGAAATTAAATCTTTGGTAAATTGATTCACTAAAATTATTGCTGGGCAATGATTAAAATGTTTAAGCGCGATTAATAGTATTGTTATGTGCAAAATTGATAATGAATTCTAAAGTAGTATATTGCGCACGTTTAATCTAAATGTACTGCTATATACACAAAAGTGCAATAACATGTGTTTTGTAAACACTTAAGGGTGCTTTTTACCAGCAGTATTCTCTTTACACAGTAGCAATAAAATATTTCTTGTAAATCTCAACTTAAACATTAATGTAATTAAATCAAGTTACCGTCAGAGTCCAGTTTTCTTGTTTTTTTTTTCTGAACAGGTATCAGCAGGTATCTTTTATCAGGGAGCAGCAGAAACAGTCTGTGTTCAGCAGCAAGTTTCCCTGTCAGAGTGAGGTGAAGTGGTCGAGCACAAGGTGCAGCGACAAGCCGGTGCATTCCTGTGAAACTGTTGCGGTTGTGCGCGCCTCGTGCACACGCCCACACGCCGGGATAGTTGAATTGTCTTTTTGTAGCAACGCGCAGCACAAATCATTGGAAGAGAGACTGATCCTCACTGTTTGTGAGTTTCCAGAATCTAAATAGTTTTTAGGACATCAACAGGAAGGAATTCACACGGCAGAGCATCCCCGCAAAACTACATGCAGGCCCATCAGGTAAAGTTATGTAGCCTATAATTTTAACATAATATTATAATTTTTTTACAAACTGCGTTAATGTGCGATAAAATAATTGTCGGCGTTAATTAATTAATATGTTAAAGCGATAATAACGCGTTAACGTGCCCAGCCCTAACTAAAATATATGATGTAATGCAATATAAATAAGGCCTTGTGATGGATTGGCGACCTGTCCAGAGTGTACCCCGCCTTTTGCCCTGCTAGGATTGGCTCCAGCCCGCCGTGACCCTGTACGCAGGATAAGTGGTTGACGATGGATGGACAATATAAATAATATACGTTATTTGCTGTATGAGGTAAAAAGTTTATGAACCTTTTGTCGAGAAGTTTTATTTTACAAATAAAAAAAAATCTGTTTTGAATTATTCATTTTTGTCCTGTTTGAATAATTTAATGGTAAAGATCATGTTGTTGGGTGCAAAGCTACAGAAGAGGTTTAGGGCCACATGTGAAGATTATGAGGCAGATAAACCTCAAATAAAAATAAAATTTTCACGTGTGGCCCTCATCCTCTTCCGTACAACCCTCATATCTACACATGGATTTTAGATGATGGCAGTGCATTATTGGTTTTAACCAGGAGGGTTTGAAATGGTTTTATTTGTGCTGAAAAGAAGACCAAGTTTCTCAAACCACAAACTGTCAGGTGAAGTAAAAACTGGAGTTATGAGGTCTTCACACAATTACTCTGACAAAATAAGCCCAACTTTTACTCGTTGTAAAATTACCTATTTTACACCTTTACCTTTACTACAGTAAAGGAGTATTTTCATATGTACTCAGAAATACTACTTGTACTGTACTACTGTAATTCTAGAAATCTGCCCTAACGCAGACTGCAGGTCACATCGGAACACAACACAGCCTGTTATCATTCATGTCCAAATCAACAATATTTTCCTTTTCTTTAGATGGACATTTGCAGCCTTACAGCTATACAAATTTTTTAATTATATGATTTATATAACCCCCTTCCTCAGCCTTACTGGAACTAAATTATATAGTTCAAAGTTCTCTCACAGTAAATGTACAACGTCAACAGACAACTTTAGTTATTATTAATGATTGCACAGCAATAGTCTCCTACTGAACAGTGAGATAAAGCAAACAATGCCATTCATGCCCTAAATCAGAAAATGAATTAAACAAAGGCAACACAAATGAGGTAATCGAGCCAGTGTTGTGATGGTGCTATCACAAGCAGTGGTTGATGTGAAAAATTATGTAAGTACATCCAGTGGAACAAAATAGGTGCAAGTACTGACCTGATTCTGACATGTCTCCAGCGTCCCCAATGAAAATGACACCTAGGCTATGTGTCAACACTTTTAAATGTCCCGCTCCATCCAGGCTGTGATTGGTCGGTTGCAGAGTCTATGGAGTTGATCTGCCCCATCGAAAAGTGTCTTCCCTTTTCTAATCCCATAAAGGTATAACTCGCTAAGTATTATGACGTCTTGTTTTTGATTATATTCTAACAAAATTTCAGGGGTAGCATATTCTGATACACTGATATCAAATAATGCTCCCACTACAGAAATTGTACCACTATACTCACTCCATGTGTACTGAAAGGAGATGGGGAGCATGTTGAAATACTATATTATGACATCTTCATTTAAGATATCAGGGGTAGCATATTCTGATGGACTAATAAAGATTTTATTTTTTGATATTGCTGACGATCAGCCACTGTCTCGACGGCATGCCCAACAGCAAGGTTGCACAGATTTATGGCCGTGGAAACAGACCACGCAAAGTGGTCCTACGCTTGCGCAGAACCGCTAAATAGCACATCTCGATAGATATTATAAATAAACAGAACACCGGCAGTATGGTGGAAATAAAGTAGAGTCAAATGTTGAGGTGCTGGTACTGCGTACCGCCGCACTTCAAGCACTGAGTACATCAGAAAAATGTACTTGTGTATTTTGCATTTTCCTGCTGTGGGTTTTTAAGGACATCACATGTTTGTAGAGTCGCTGTCCTGTGAGAAACTTTTATCTCTAAACAGGCCTGTTTTCAGCTTTGTGATGATCCATTTTCCATATTATATTTAGGTTTATATAAATAAGGAGTTCAGAATATATATTGTTGATTATCCACATTAGTTATCAATCTATTTGTGTAACTTTGGTTGGTAGACTGACTTCTGTTTCAGGATTCTAATCTCGTTGGTTTTATTACAGGCGTGGACTCACAGCACGAGCAGACCTGGTACTACTAGTACTATAAATACCTCATATCCTTTACCAAGTCTGGACAGTAGATGGAGGCACAAACTGCTGTCGTTGCTTTCTGTTGCCTCAGTTAACCTCTTCTATATCTGTTTCAATCTTACTGAAACAAGGAAGGAAAGCATTTGTTTTTGATTATTGAATGATTTTGTTAATTTATCTTCTGAGTCAGAAAATATTGCTCTTTGCTACGTGGATGATCTGTTTGTATTTTTAAAGCCAGGTACTGTGACCTTTATTATGTTCAGCCTTACAGAAATGAATAATAGGTGTGCAAACATTTCCTGCAGATGACTCTGAATCAAAAATATTTATATTGCAATTACCTTTCCAGCCCTTCAGCACTAGCATCATACTCTCTGGTTGACTTATCTAATAAGGGCCCCATAATTTAGGTGGAGCCTACTTTGAGTCAGAGTTGTTTTCTGGTGCTCAGGTGAATTGAGTGCTACAGTACTCGTTCCTTTCATCTGCAGATCTAGAAAATGTCATCCAAGTTTTTCTCTTTTCCAGACTCAACTATTGCAGTGCACTTAATGTCTGCATTTAAAGCAGCCAAAGAGTACATCTGCCACAAAACATTGCTGCTAAGCTTTTAAAACATAAGTGACTACATCCTTGATGCCCTTCACTGTGTGTTATCAGATTGATTTGAAGATTTTACCGCTCGTTTTTTTTTAGTGTTACTACTGGTTCTCCCATCGCTAACACCCACACTTTCAATATCAAAGCTATTGACACTCATGAAACTACAGGCACCTGATAGAACCCTCGCCCCACCAGACAGACTAAACCAACACACACAAATGCTAAGGCCCACCTTAATCAGGCTATTTTAACTTCTTTCTCTTTCGGTTGCAACGATTTCCACAAAACTAACGTTACACTCGCAGACACATGCTCTCTGACCATGGATCAGTTACAAACTGATTGCATCGTCTATGTTTTAATCTCAACTTGTTCTTACAAAAACCGATGGTGAATCAGTACGGTGTAAACCACCTGCTTTATGCCCACCCACCTTTATCACTAGCCAATCTACACAGTGCATTGTGGCCTGCTTCCAGTCATCAAACTGACATATAAAACAGACAATCATAATGAGAGTGAGGAAGGGGACCTCGGGAAACAATTGGTTTGGGTGTGACAACTATGGATGAAATGATTCCGGCCAGAGAATCGATTCTGAGAGGATGGGTGTGGTTCTGGAAATTAATAAAGGAGAAATATATTCAAATCAAATACTTCCAAATAAGGGTTTTCTATTATAAATATTAAATATTCCAACAAATCCGATGGAAAACTTCCTTAAACTTGGTGTTCAAATAACGTATATTATTGACATAACCCATAATAGCATTCACTGATTCAAGGTAGCACATGGAAAGACACGGCAAAAAAAAAGAGAAACTGAGAAATATACAAAGGCTTGCATGTTAACAAGAAGCGTAATTGTCCTTGCTGGACAACGAAACTGTCTGTCGCTATTCTGCGATCTGGGAACACACATCTGGCTTTCCTACAATGAGACTTCATTTTTGTAAACAACCTCCATCACAGAGGGCCCCTCTCTGCCCAAGGGCCCCTGGGCGCGTGCCCAGGTTGCCCATATGGTAGATCTGGGTCAGGGTAGGACCCAAATGCAGATCTACTGCAGTTTAATTATTTAATCATACAAAATGGAGGTAGGCTACAAAGCCTTATGGGAAGGTGAGGCAGGCAAGGGTCAAGATCAGAGAGCAGTCAAACATAAGCAAAGAAAACCACTCAGCAGCAGACAAGAATCCAGAGTCCCAACAAAGAGGGGAAGCTCAAATCCAGGTAATTTAGGCAGAAACAAACTAAGACATCAACACACAGCAACATAACAATCTGGCATGGAACCAAGGAAGTGAACTGGTATAAATGGTGAACAGCTGATGAGCGAATGGTGGAACAGGTGTGTAGATGGGTGGAGCAGTCAGGTCACGTGGAAAGGAGGGAAAGTCTGAGGGTGGCCTGGTGGATCGATTGAGGATGGCAGGTCTGAAGAGTTGAGAGAATCTGATCTGCTAACTCCCTATGAGCCTCATCGCTGCTTCAGATCCTCCAGCAGGGCCCTACTAATGCAACAAAATCTTAGCTAGTCATTGAAGCTCATGGCTTTTGATGGTATTTGTTGTAGTTGTTTCAATTGTTTTATCTTTTATGTTTTGGATATATTTACTTAGCCTATTATTTTTTTTACTGCAACACACCTTGTAACTGTGTTTTTGAAAGGTGCTATAGGCATATACCTTTTAAAAGAGTGAGAATGAAAGAATAGATTGTTAAAGAGTGTTGACTGACCCACGCAAGCTTCAACAGGGAGCCTGAAGTATTTGAAATATTTCCTAGACAGCTGATTCATGACATCAACACGATGAGTACACTTGTAGTTTCCAGTAACAAGTCAGACCAGTTGGACAGCTTTAGTGAAATTCACTAAGTTAGCACTGCTGATTTATTTTGTTTAGTTCATCAGACAGTGTCGACAGAGGAAGTTCAACAGAAGGATGACTGGGGGGATCAGGTGTGTCGTGTTTGTGGTCCTGACCTTTCTGCTGAGTCTCGCAAGAGGAGGTGAGTGAGGCGTTCACAGCCCATCTGATCTTATTCTAAACATTAATCACAGAGGTGTTTAAACTTGGTGCATTAGTGTCATGATTATTTTCACTAAAGAAAGGAAGCACATCAGGAAAAACAATAAACAAAGATGAATTTATAGAAAAACTTAAAGGTCTGTTGACCCAAAGTCACAGAAAGAAGAACGAGGTGTCCAGCTGTTCAGATATTTTTGATGTTATGTGCCACTGTTTTAAGATATTTTCCTCTGAAACGATAGGCGATAAACAGGATTTTATTTGTGCTACTTAATGACAAGTTTCACATGAAAACTCTTCATGTCTGTCTGATGTTTATAAAAAGTATTATGTTTCCTTTTTTGGACACATTTACCCAAGATTGAACCTGACATATTTTATATCTTTGGAAACTTGAGGATCTCCACTAGACCACTAGATCTGCTGGCTTGAACGTTGTTTTGCTGCACAGTATGACTTTGTTTAAACTGACCCACCAGGTCTCTGAGGTTCCAATTATTTTTATATACTATAGTAAAAACAAATCTGTTGTAAAGGAGGAAAAGACTAAGAGAATCATCTTGTCTACAACTTTAACTGGAATCCTGCTGAACCTGTCTTGATACATTCCTCCAAAACAGACTGAAGCCTGAACTGAATACTTTCGTTTTCCAGTTGAGTTAAAGAGAAACCAGCACGTAGCAGAATCTGCAGCTGTTACTAAAAAACAAAGTGCAGAAACTCCATCAACAAAAAGTCATTAAATGTTGCTGCCAGGACCTGTGTCATTCATCTTTTAGCATTTTATGATTTTTGCCCACTTTCAAATCTGTGTCAATGTTTTTCAGCCATTTCTATATTTAAATCCTTTTTCAGTGTGTTTTTATATTTTTGTCTTTCCAAAAGTAATAACAGTTTTTATTTAGTTATTTTATTATTTAGCTATGCAGTAAAGTGAATGTGCATGTGTACCGTAAATAAAAGTAAATGTGTATACAGTATATGACTGTGTCCACTGAATGAATCTGTATATTTTTGAGCAGGCTTTGAAAACATGGTGAGCAGCATTTTTTAAATTATGGTTATTAAAAATGAAAGTGTTTCTAATTTGCTATGCAAAATATGTAAACAAAAATATATATTTAAAACAATGTACACTGAACAAAAGTAGAAATGCAACACTTTTGTTTTTGACCCCATTCATCACGAGCTGAATTCAAAGATCTAAGACTTTCTCTATGTACTCAAAAGGCCTGTTTCTCTCAAATAGTGTTCACAAATCTGTCAAAATCTGTGTTAGTGAGCACTTCTCCTTTGCCGAGATAATCCATCCACCTCACAGGTGTGGCATATCAAGATGCTGATCAGACAGCATGGGTATAGCACAGGTGTGCCTCAGGCTGGCCACAATAAAAGGCCACTTGAAAATGTTATTCGTCCATCTTTACACTTTTCTCTCAACTGCAACAACCTCCATAATTAAAATCACAAGGCTGCACTCTACAATCACTCCTGAAACTGACTGTCAGGCCCTTCACTGCATTTTATGACCTTACAGAAACATTTCATGTGTCTTCTTCTAAATCAGAGGCTTCCAACCTGGAAGATGAGATCTCCCAAAGGTCAATAATTCTGACAGTCTGCAGGATGATCAGTTTGGAAAGAGGACGAAACGTCATATTTTTGCTGCATAAAATGTGTTTTATTTTTTGCTTTACCCATGCTTGTTTTGACTTGTGAACTTTGTCTGACTTTAAAGAGGTGGGACTATGCTCACTTTCTGGTTCAAAGTCTTATTAATTTGTTGTACCAGAACAGGTTTACATGGTTTAATTTTCAAAAAACACCATATTTTTTGTCATACTGCACATTGCTGCAGGTCCTCTTTTCACCCTGTGTGTTGAAGGCTTTGTTTTAACCATAGAGTGATACATCTTGTCTCTAAATGATCTTTGTTGGGAGTTGCACATCCTCAGTTCTTAGTTAAGGACTGCTAGCTTGGATAACTTGGATTCAGCTGCCATTTTACCTGAACTGAACTTTGACAGATGTCTCTTTACCTGATGTGTTGCAGATGTTGAGGTGTCCTGTGTTTTCATGCAAAGCTGCATCTTACCGTGCAGCTTCCAGGGTGGCGCTGATGTGGTCATCCACTGGATACAGGTGACAACAGGAGAAACTACTGTCCACTCTTACTACCACAACCAAGACCAGCTCGCTTACCAGGGCCAGAACTTCGGAGGCAGGACATCGCTGTTCAAGGACCAGATCTCCAGAGGAAACGCCTCGCTCCAGCTGACAGGGGTGCAGGTTCAGGACCAGGGCAGATACAAGTGCTACACCAGCACCATCAGAGGAAACAAGGAGTTATTTATCAACCTTAAAGTGGACGGTACGAGAAACACAAGGAAAGAAACAAACCATCAAATACAAAACAAATTTAACTGGTGTGTGTTTTCCAGTTTATTAGTCCTGGAATAAATCGTCCTTCAGAAAGGTCATCATGTTTTTGATAAAAATTTTTTAGAGACATGTTGATTCAGCTGGATGATCAGTTTGAAAGATGTTTTTTTAGCCTGTCCTCACTGATGTACTCTATATGGGTAGAAAAAAGTAACAGAAACAATTTATTTTTGTTTTTGCTGGTAGTGTGTTGTGCTGTCACTGCCACACATAAACATAAGTTTTGTCCCTATGCCACATGAATGATGGCATACTATCATACACATACATATTCCATACTGAAAACATACACTACTGTATGTACTAACTGGTGTCCCACAACAGAAATCAAGGAGCTACTAACGGCAGCAAAACATGAAGCCATGAAACATGAAGTTTTGTGGGTGAAAGAGCTCCAAAAAGATAATTTAATCAAGACTCTGCCTTCATCATGCAGATGCAGCTCCAGTGAACCCAACATCAGCCCTCCCTACTCCTACCCAACACACAGATGAAGAAGACAAAGGTGAGCAGTGTTTTGCAAATAGTTAGTTTTACACAGAGCAATCAATGAAGCTGGTTAAACCCTCCTCTACTTCTCCTATAGCGAGAGATCATTCAAAATAAATAACTCATTGTTATCATGAAATAATCTGAGTGAGGAGTTGCCGCTTTTCTATTTTTATATTATTGTAATACTAGATATATTTTGAGATGGAGCCAAAACATAACTTTTACTTTGCTGTGATTTTTTATAAACATTATTAAACCCACCTAACATTGTGACGCTTCAGTAGGTCTAATTTCACTTGTTGAAGTTCAATTACAAAAACAAACTCTTTCTGTTTCAGACCCTCCAGCTGAAGGACAAATGCAGGACAACATATTAATTGCAGTCGTTGTCGTCGCAGTCATTGTGGTATTAGCAGTCGGAGGGCTGGCAGCATTCTGTATATACAAGAAAACCAATGTGTGTAAAAAAGGCAGAAGGACCACAGATCAGACAGGAACAAGTGACCAACCTGAGTAAGTATTTCCTCTGTCTTGAAAACAATAGCTCTGCTGCACTGTAATGAACTCTATATGAGCTATGACCATGTTAAAGCCCTGTCGTCATTTAATTACTATAATGACATAAAATTTCCCAAAAACATGTTTTAGGACATTAGACATTAATCAATTACTTTTACACATGTTGACTATATTGCTGATGACTTGTGATACAAGTTGTGTTTATTATTTATTTTGTGTTCTGTCCATTGTTTCACTGTGTTTATTATTCTTTATTGTCTTGATTGGTGCAACAATAAAGCTCTATTCTATAATAATCAATTAAGCCTTCCCGTCAGTTAATATCAATATTAAAAGTTTTCTTCTAGCTCAACTAAAAGGACGATCTAAATAACTCAACACAGTTGTGATGAGGATTCATACTCAAGACACATAAATGAGAGATTATTTTGAGCTTGATGTGTTTCAGCACTGAATTTCACTTAATTTTGCTTACAGATCGCAAGAGCTGACTCAGAAAAATGGAATACACCTCTCCACAGAGGACTGAAGGATAAAAAGGACACGTTGCTCTGAGACTGTGAGGCTCTGCACTACAATGCTTCTACACTACAAAATGCTTTGCAGGGATGTTTTATGAGACTCTGGCTGATGAAGTTCAGCATGCTGTTCCTGCTCTACTGTTGGACTGGAGCAGAGGCTGCTCTGGTTTGTCTATAAAAAGCACAAGTCAGATAAGTAGGAGATAAACTTATCATGTTCAAAAAGGCTAAAACAGGATTTTATACAATCCATCCATCCATCGTCAACCGCTTATCCTGTGTACGGGGTCGCGGGGGCGAGTCAATCCGAGCTGGCATCGGTCAAAAGGCGGGGTACACCCTGGACAGGTCGCCAGTCCATCAGGGCCACACACAGACAAACAACCACTCTCGCTCACACCTAAGGACAATTTTAGGGTCACCAATTAACCTAGCCTGCATGTCTTTGGACGGTGGGAGGAAGCCGGAGCACTCGGAGAGAACCCACGCAGACACGGGAAGAACATGCAAACTCCACACAGAAAGGCCGGGGCAACCGAGGTTTGAACCCACGACCTTCTTGCTTTGTGGGCGTGTTGGAGTAGATTGGCGAGCGTTATATGAGGTGCATATTTCATCCCTGTGACGTCACAGGGATGAAAGTGTGACGTCACAGGGATGAAAGGGAAGCGGCTGGACTGCAAACGAACTGTTTTCAGGCAGTTCAGAGTTTCTCTGTGGGAGATGGGAACTCCCTTTGGGCTTTTTCACTTTGCAAACCTATTACATGCACAACAAATATATATAACTCAATAAATGAGAGGGAAAAGCCAAAAAGCAGAATACCACCTCTTTAAATAAAAAGTTGCACAACATGTAACTACTTTTCTTTCCTGCAGACTTACTCTGTCAAAAATGAAGGAAGACGCCTTAATTACAAGTTGTATTTTGTTTATTTTTATGTATGAAGAGTTTTGTTTTTCAAATTTTTAGTAATGAACAGTTAATGTTTTATTTTTATGAACATTTTGTTGTAAACTTTTGTTCTTTGTTTTCCTTGTATAAAAATCTGTTTTGAATTATTTGTACCGGTTTGAATGATTAAATGGTAAAGATCATGTTGTTGGTGTTGAGCGCAAACCTCATATCTCCACATGGATCTTAGATGAGGGCAGCAGATTACTGGTTTCATCCATGAGGAATTTAAATGGTTTCATTTGTGCTGGAAAGAACAAACAAGTTTATCAAACCACAAACTATTTAATCTGTCAGATGAAGTAAAAACTGGAGTTACAAGGTCTTCACACATTAACTGATAATGTAAGAACGCCCCATAGTGACAAAGTAAATCTAACTTTCACTCTGAATGCATGTTGTTGGGAAGGTTACTGTGGAAATGTAATAGGTTAACGACAGGGATGTACTGGGATTGAAATTCAGCCTGGGACTTTGAGACGGAGAGGCCTTTTATGCAAGCGCCCTTTTGGGGGAGGGCATAAATATTTTTTGCAGTTATTTTAATACGTATTAGTGTTGTTGTTGTTGTATACAGTAATTCAGATTATGCTGAAGACCTTCAATAAATTTCAGGATGACACCTGCCTCTTCAGTTTGTATAAGCAAGGCAGCTCTGCACTGAACAAGACCAGATCAGGCAAGCCTGAGTCAGTCAGAGGGCTAAAATACTTAAATATACTCAAAAACTACATGCATATGTAGTGGTGTGCATTTCTATGCAGGCTTATAGGTGTTTAGCCTTGCTCTTGAACGCACCTCTAGAGCATCAAATTAGCTCCACCCAGATCAAACACCCTCATTAGCTGTAGTTCCCTGCCTGTTGGTTGCCACATGAACCCTCTGTGACGTCTAGCAGTCTGCTGCCTGCCTGTTTTATGTGGTTTGGCTGATTCCAAGGTTCCCTGTCTGGAGTGGCGTGATGTATTGTTCCTTACAGAGCACCCTGTGTTAAGGTTGTCAGCTGCTGTTTTGCCATTGTTAAATTAGGATTTTAACAATTGTTGTGAACCAACAGTGTGGATTCGTGCATTTTATATCAAATAAGTTTGGACTACTCCAAATCCTTTTCTCTCCCTGAGAGAAGGAGGAGTGGGTTTGGGATATCAACTCAACAGACGGCAGGAAACTCTAAACTGCCCCCACACGCGTAACCACGGCAACTGACCTTGCTCTTTGTTTAATTACCTCACATCAAAGGATATTCTGCTCTTCACGCCCAGGTGTGAGGAAACTCCAGACACCAGGAGGACAGCCCTGAACTCCTTTGTGTAAACAAAAGAGTACTCCCCTCAAGACTCAAAGCATTACCTTGTTTAATTAAATAATCTTTTAGTTACTTGATTACGTTTGTCTCCATTTGAGTAGTTATGTTACCATGTTGGTGTATTTGTTGTTAAAGAATCTAAATAAGTTAATTTTGCAGTGTTTTAACCAATGCTTTGTTCACAACACTTTCTGACACTTCCTTTAGAAATGATGATAAAGAAATGTCATCCTATACTCGATTAATTTTCAAGCTTGAATTTAAGGTTAAAAATGACTAAATTCCACAGCTCCTAAGAAGATTGTTTTGGGATTAATCAGAGCCATCGCCCTGTAACCCGAGCTCCCCCAAGTGGACAAAAGTATTGCCATCGTCTGAAATGCCTTTAATGTATAAATGTCACGTGTCATGTATTTATCATGTCCAATAATCTGATGCCATTCGTGTATCTTGCCTATATTCTCTATGAATGAAATGCTAACCTCTTAAGGTCTAACTACTGACAATTGTTTTCCTTTTATCAAAAGCTGAAAACTAAGGTTTGATTGTGGGAAGATATTTGATTACAATACGCGCAAATAGATTTTTGATTGACTTTAATATGTCTAAAGAAAAACAGTCTCTCGAGAAACCGGAAACAAGCCCTCCCTCCGGGGAACAAAGCACTGCCCTCTGGAAACCACGCCCCAACAGACAAAACAGCGACACACGTGCTTGTTCGCTCTCTTGTCCTCTGTTTTCTTCATGGCTCTCCAATCGTGCTTCAGCACGCGCCCAGCGTGCCCCTCTCCCGGCAACGCCCTAAGATTCAACCCGGCACAGCAAAAGCTTGTTCGTTCAAGCCACACATGCGAAGTTCCGCAACCTCAGCTTTCCCTCGTTTCAGCAGCTTATTTGCGTTTCATTTTCTTTGGTTTTGTTAAAAGTTACCAGTCCGTTAAGTTACACTAGTTTAATTGAAGATTTTTTGGTGCTATATAGCATCTATTTTACAGTTTAACAGTTTTATAGCACATTTGTCAAATGGGGCTATTTAGAACCATTAGATTCTATAAATATTTTTTACATTTTGAGCTAGTGGGGCCCTTAAGTCATGCCAGATACTACCAGAGACAAGTCAATATGCTTTTAAATGACAACTTCATAATTTAAAGTGTTATGATAATCATTTGTTACCAAATCGTGGTTCAAAAAATTCCAAATCTTGTACTAAATACTGAGAAACAAAATTACCCTTTTATAACCTTGTAATGTATTATTTCAACAGAAAGTAAATTCAGAGTTTACAAGTCAGTAAAAAAAACAAATAGATAAATATATACACAACATTACAATATACTCCCCTTATATAGATAACAAGCTATAATGTGTACATTTTAAAATAAGTAAAAACAAACATTTTCTGTAGCCCAGTAGGCAGGTCTCTTTTTGGCCTATTCATGTATAAGCCTA
>NC_060150.1:12551528-12618599 GCF_021292245.1 Micropterus dolomieu | reverse complement strand
TTTTACGGCCATTTTTGGATGATTTACACACTTCGTACTTTAACGAACTCCTCCTAGGGATTTAGTCCGACCGACTTCAAATTTGTGCTGTGCCTTCTTAAGGCATTCAAGATGAAAAGTTGTGCTATTTGCGAGTTTTCGTCAATGGGCGTGTCTGTGGCGTGGCGTCAAAGATCAACTCTTCGCCATGACACAGGAAGTTGTTGTAACTTCAGTGTACATGCTCACATCTGAACCAAACTTTACGTGCTTGATAACTGTCCCACCCCGAAGACATGTACACGCCAATACCGATTTATATTCATAGCGGCAAGTGCTATGTAGCTCCACATAGGGGACACAGGAAGTGACATAGCACCTTCATGCGGCGTCGGAACCGCGTAGCAAATTCACAGCCGCACCGGCAGAGCTCCAGAATGTGCAACTCGGCCGGCTCACACCCGGACGCGCTACAAGTGCGAGGGCCCGCCCAACGCTGCTTGCAGCTTTAATTTTTAAATGTATTTATTTATGTGTGTTTTAATATTTTAGTTTGTTTTATTTTTCTGTTGCATTTTCTACCCTATTTATTTCCGCCTGTCCTTTTTACATTTCTCTATGCATTTCTGCCTCATTATGCAAATTAGGAGGGGCTGTCTCTCAAGGGGTGAAATTCTCCCCTATTGGTGGATCAGTCAGAGGGAGAGCTCTAGGCCTACTCTACCTGCACACATCAACAAGCTTGCTCCCCACACAGTCAGATGACTTCCTTCAGTGCTCTGAGGTGTTTAGGCAACACTACTACCAGCCATGTCGGCTGGTAGTAGTGTTGCCTTTTTATGTGGACGCTCTGACAGACATGCATGGACACAGAACTGCGTTATAAGGAGAAGCACACAGTCAGCTAGCTGCAGCTAAATCTGGAGTGCACTCGTATTCAATTCTGTATGGTAAATTCAGTTTTAACGGAGCAGAGACTTTTTTCTGAGTGCAATGAAGTCTCAATAGTACACGATGCGAGCACCACATACAACATAATTTATACAGTATGATATACAGTATGAAAATAAGACTAATTGGATTATACTCACAGGAAGTATAAAACCTGTTACATGTGTCTATTAAAAGTAAAATAACAAAAATGTCAGGGAAATTACTTAGATTTAAGTACTGCAGTTGTACACTGAAGTACCTTCCTACCTTTCTATTAAGAAGTCTTCTTGAGGTGGTATAAAACACTTCTCCTTAAATTCTGATTTGAGTTGTGGACAACTATGACTACATGAATTAAAAAATGAAACAGTTCACTGCCCAAGTCAGCTATCTCACAAGTCTTGTTCATTAGACTACATGCTGTGCAGTATTTGTGGACAGATTTTGTCCCAGGATTTATTATGCATTTCTTCTTCTTCACTGCATGATTTAGAATAATAAGTTGAGAAATGGGTCTGTTCTGAGTTCATCCTGCACTGCAGCAGCTAATAAAGTCCATTTAATCCCCAAAATGGTTTTCTTTTAGGCAGGCTGGAGCGGGAAAAAAAAAACCTTACCTTTCTGAAGTTGTACAGTAATGTCACATATGTGTATGAAGGTGGATCAAACACAGCGAATATGTAATAAATGTCAAAGCAGAGATGAACCAAGTAGGCCTATTTATTTTCATTCATTACACAAGATGAATAAACTATGCAGACAGCTGTAAAAAAATCTTGAATGTTCTCCACTTGTTATAGTTACACTGTTAGGATTTGGTTTTGTGCTGTTGCTTTTCCTGTGTTTATTTGATATTGTCATGGTTTAGAGTTTTGCAGTCTAGTTTATTATTTTGTTCATTCACTTCAAGTTTTCTAAGTAACTGTCTTGTCGCTCATCGTAGTTCTTAGTCCTGTGCTTTAGTTCATGTTTAGTGTTTTCTTGGTCGTTGTACTTCTGTGTTTTATTACTTATGGTCTGTGTCTTTGTCCTTAGTCTTTTATCTCCATGTTTTAGTTTGGTCCTGTCCATGTTTGCTTTGTGTTCTGTTTAATGTTAGTTCAGTCTGTTTTTCCCTATTAGTTGTAGTTTTTGGTATAAGAAGATCTGTCTGCTTATGTTATTTATATTCTGTTTCTTCCTGGTTATTAGTTTCCCTATGGCCTTATTAGTGTCTGTTTCCCCTGCTGTTGCTCTGCCTGCGTCTCATTAGTCCTGATCCCCCTCACCTGTGTTGCTCCCGCCCCGCTCGTTAGTCCGTGTGTGTGTGTGTGTGTGTGTGTCCGTGTGTGTGTGTCCGTGTGTGTGTGTGTGTGTGTGTGTGTGTGTGTGTGTGTGTGTGTGTGTGTGTGTGTGTGTGTGTGTGTATATATATATATATATATATATATATATATATATGCCTGCTTGTGTCTTCAGTCTTTGTCATGTCCTTGCATTGTCTGTGTTGAGTGTTCTGTCCTGTACCTGCACTTGTGGATTAATCCGTGGTTTTATACCTTATTCCTTTGTTTTGGATTTTTCCGTATAGATTAAGTTTTTGTTTGGAGTAACTTTTGTTTGGACAATTGCCACTGAGCTCCCAGTGTAAGCCTACTTTACTTGTTTAATAAATCTTTGTTGGACTGCAATTTCCTCGCCTCTGTCTGCATTTAGGTCCACTCCTGTTTCCTGCCACTGCACTCTACTACCCATGACATACACAGTAATATTAGGGGTGTGGGCTGTATTAAAAAGTATCCACTGTTCTCCCATGCTCTATAATCACACACGATGAGATTTACATTTACTCATTTGGCAGACGCTTTCATCCAAAGCGACTTACATTTGAGGAACAACATACAAGCATCAACAGAGCATCAAATACAGATTTACAACTGAAAATACATACTAGTAAGAGCTCATGGTACATATCACATCAATGGGGTAAATACCTAGGGAAGGAAGTAAGAGTTAACAAAAAGTGCAATCAATACAAGATAATTGTAGGGGATAGAAGAAGAAGAGCACAGGAAGTGCATGTTAGAGGTTAGGAGTTAGAGGTGTTATAAGAGGAAGTGTTCTTGGAAGAGATGAGTTTTCAAGAGCTTCTTGAAGTTAGAGGGTGACGCCCCTGCTCTGATGGCGTGTGGTAGCTTGTCACAGATGAGAATAGCCGGGACTGGGATTGCTTTGTGTGAAGGGATGGCAGAGCCAGGCGGTGTTTCGTTGGAGGAGCGTAGCGGCCAATAAGGAACGTAAGTTTGTATTATGGGGTTTAGGTAGTTGGGTGCAGACCCAGTGGACCCACCAGTCCAACCCACCTTGGTTGGAGTGATAGTTGCAGAGTCAATTTGTAGTTTGATGTTATGGTGGATAGATTGCTTGGCTGGAATGACCAAGAGTTCAGTCTTAGAGAGGTTTAGTTGAAGGTGGCAAGCCATCATCCATGCAGGTATGTCCGACAGACAGTCCGTGATCCGCGCCAAGACGGTGGGATCGCCTGGTGGGAAGGATAGGTAGAGTTGCGTATCGTCTGTGTAGCAGTGGTAAGAAAAGCCGTGCGAGCGAATGATCAGCCCCAGTGAGGTGGTGTAAATTGAGAAGAGAAGGGGCCCCTAGCACTGAGCCTTGGGGCACCCCTGTGGAGAGGCAGTGGGAGGAGGATAATTGTCCTTGCCACAAAACATTGTAGGAACGCCCAGAGAGGTAGGATTCAAACCACAGGAGTGCTTTACTTGAGATGCCCATTGCTGAGAGAGCGGATAGCAGGATCCTGTGGTTGACTGTGTCAAAGGCAGCTGATAGGTCAAGCAGGATAAGAACCGAGGATTGAGTTGCAGCTTTAGCTGACCTTAGGGTTTCTGTTACAGACAGAAGAGCCGTTTCAGTAGAGTGGGCACTCTTAAAACCAGACTGATATGGATCTAGGAAGTCATTCCCTGAGAGGAATTCTGAGACCTGTTTGAATACTGCCCGTTCAATAGTTTTGGATAAAAAAGGTAGAAGAGACACTGGTCAATAGTTCTCAACTTGAGTTGGGTCAAGTGAGGGCTTTTTGAGCAAGGGTGTAACCCGAGCACTTTTGAAAGTGGTCGGGAAGGTTCCTGAAGCCAGAGAAGTATTTCACGTGAGTGATTGTCGGGACCACAGTAGGAGATATGGCTTGGAGGAGATTCGTAGGAATCGGGTCCAGTGGGCATGTAGTTGGACGGCTACGGGTCAAGAGTTCTGATACTTCGCTCTCTCTGAGAGGAGTAAACGAGGAGAGTGACGAACCACTGACCTGGGAGGGCAGAGGAAAAGATGTAGTAGGACTGCTACAATGGTTGAGTTTGAGTGTTTCAGAGAACTGGCTAGTTATAGCCTCCACTTTGCCTGTGAAGAAGGCAGCAAAGGTATCAGCAGACTATTTTGTGGGTGGTGGAGGAGGATTTGGTAGTGCTTTAAAAGTGGAAAATAATTTCCTTGAGTCAGTGGCACTGCTTATTCTGTCATTATAGAACGCAGTTTTGGCAGCACTGATGCTTGTTGAGAAGGAGGATAGTAGCAATTTGTAGCCCTTAAGGTCGGTGGGGTCTTTGGTTTTTCGCCATTTTCTTTCAGCCGCTCTGAGATCAGTATGGAGTCCACGGATGGTAACGGAAAATGTGTTGAGGGAGGGTAGAGCGGAAGCTACCACTGAGGCAAAGTGAGCGGGAGACAGGTTGCGGAGGTGTGAGATGGTGTGAGAACGGGCTTTTCCTGTAGGCATACCGTGAACTGAATGAAATAGTGGTCAGACACATGTAGAGGTGTGACTGTTAGGCACTCTGTGGCACAATTTCGGACAAGAACGAGGTCAAGCACCTTGCCAGCTTTGTGGGTCGGGGGACTGAGAACCCATGTTAGATCAAAGGACTGAATCAGAGACATGTCACCGAGGACAAGTAGGGGACAGTCATGCTCTGGGATTGAAGACAGCAGTGTGTCTAGCTCCTCCACAAAGTTACCCATTTGTCCTGGCGGACGGTATATGACAATCACAGAGACCTTTACCGGAGCGGACACAAAGACAGCATGGTATTCGAAGGAGGCATATTGATACGGGGGTAGCAGCTGTGTGAATTCCCATTTGTTGGGAATTAAGAACCCAGTCCCACCCCCCCTCCCAGACAGCCGGGGGGTGTGGGTGAAAGAGTAATTGGTGGACAGCGCAGCGGGGGTAGCAGAGTTTTCTGGTTTGATCAAGGTCTCAGTGAGCGCCAGTAGCCCAAGAGATAATGTGTTAGCATAAGCAGTGATGAAGTCAGCTTTGTTGACTGCCAACTGGCAGTTCCATGACCCAACAGACAAGTAAACAGATGTGGGTGGTGCCTGTTTTAAAGGCATCAGGCCTGTGCCTGATGGCATGATACCTCTTGCATTTACCAGACAAAAGGAATAGTATGGTAGCACGTGGCCTGAGTGTAGTTGTAGCTGGCAGCTTTAGGTGAGTAGGTGTGCCTCGGGACGGTAAAAAGCTTCTCTTGTAGGCGGCCTTGCTCAGTGGACTCGCACAGGTAGACTCACTGGTCTTTACCCAGGTAGGTCGTCACACAAGGAGCCGACGCTTCAGTGGTAGGTTTCACTGAAGTAGTGTGAGTCTAATTGCACACAGGTGTTGGGAATTAAGACTGACTGCACCCAGCTGAGATCGCCCTCCGGATTAACAAGACAAAAGCTTGGTTTCAGTGGGTGGGACACACACCCAGTTGTTTGATCTCACTCAGCCAGCCTTCAGATTCTAGTGGATTGCTCAGTAAAAGTGCAAAGAAATAGCACCTCAAGAGTAGGAAAGATAGAGTAAAGTATTACCTCACTGCTGCAAACTCTTATTTGCCCCACGATTCTTGTCCTGTGTTTAAGAGTACAACAGGAGTACAAGTACTCTGTTAAATGATGTGTGCTGTTCTCCTATTCTTCCACTGTATCTACACATAAACAGCAAGGCATGTAAGGGGGAATATAAAGGAATTTATATTATTTGGGGATTATTTTCTTTGTTGCTCTCCTTCTTCTTCTTTTCCTCTAAGGAATATGGTTATGTTCTCCGCATGCCTCCTCCTGTCTTCTGTGTAAGACATAGAAGTACAGTAACTAGCCTTCAGTAAATCATTTCGACTGGTTAAGTTAACTTTAAATTGACTCTACCACCACACATAAAACACGGCTTAATGGCAATCACATTTAACAGAAGCATAAAATTCTTCTTAATGGTAACTGTCAAGATAAGTTTATTTCTTAGTCACCACCACTAGCTTAAGAGCTTTAACCTATATCATATTAACACTACATAAATTAGCCTAGTGGCTAACGGACTTTTACTCTCCTCGTAGCTCAACAAATTACATGTATTATTCATAATATTTCTTACTCACCGCTGGTTAAGTTACTGCATCTCCCGACACAACACCACAGTTGAATTTTCACCCTGGATGGCGTTTTTGTTGAAACAGCAGCTGATAACAGCAGAGCAACGAGCTGCTCCGTGTGGGAGCATTTACTGTAAATACTCGAATAGGAGTGCACTCTAGATTTAGCTGCAGCTAACTGACCATGTGGCCCTCAGAAACAACAGCTCACTTTCCTGCAGTTCTGTGTCCGTATAAGTTGCTAATTGAAAGTTGAAAATTGTCCACATGAAAAGAAGGAAGACATGACTGGTAGTATTGTCTTCAAACAGAGTTGCTAAACACCTCCTCAGCGCACTGTAGGAAGCCATCTGACTGTGTGAGGAGCAAGCTTGTTGATGTGTGCAGGTAGAGTAGGCCTAGAGCTCTCCCGTCTGACTGGACCACCAATAGGGGAGAAGTTCACCACTTGAGATGCAGACCCTCCTCATTTGCATAATGAGGCAGAAATGCATAGAGAAATGTAAAAAGGACAGGCAGAAATAAATACCATTGGGGAAATAAAATAGGGTAGAAAATGCAACGGAAGGATAAAACAGACAAAATACACACATAAATAAATACACTTAAAAAATAAGTAATTAATAAATAAAGTTGAAGATTATAACGGACAATAAATAAATAAGGTAATTATTACAAAGGTGAATAAGTAAAGAAGCTCATTAAAATAGATATATACAATTATGTCTTCTTGTATAATTTAATTACTGCCTACATTTATTTATTTACTTTATTTTTTTGTGCATTTAATCGGATGCTTATTTATTTATTGAGCATTTATTTATTTCTGTATTTATTTCTGAATTTGTCAGGATCAGTCCTCCAGAGGCGCGCGCGTATGCGCAGTTTGCAACGTGGGTTTGTTTGGGTCGATGACAACACGGCGGAAGACAGCGCTGCGGAGATTTTTCAGTAACTCTGAAGTCTGGTCGTATTTTAGTTTTTATGAGAGCGCTGAGGGAAACTTGATTGAAGAAAATGACCTTATAGTGAACGCAAGTTGAGTTAATTTGTAGCTTTGGTTTGTCTCTCTGACTTGCTAACAGTGTGTAAACTGAAACTCTCAGTGTTAGCTGCTCTTGTAAAAACGCTACACGTTGTTCTGCTGCTGTGTGCGTCATGTGTCAGCAGTCTATTCGTCCACTGCACATGATAACACGTTACACTGTTTAGTCAACTAGCATATCTAGAAACGCTACAGCCTCTGTATTTATGTCAGTTTTTGTCTTCTAAATACTTATTTGTTTTCATGTAATTGTCCAAGGTATATAATATAAAATCTTGATAATGCACACTTAGATGATTTTCATATGTTTACAAAAGGTATTTGCTGTTATTTTATTTTCTATGCAAACAAAATGGCAATAGTATTTGTTGTTTTCAATATAAAACTTGTTGAAATAGTTTCAGTGTTTAGTTTCAGTACATTTTAATATTTTTTCGGCACATTTTTACAATACCGTGATAATACTGATAATCGTGATAATTTTGGTCACTATAATCGTGATATGAAATTTTCATACCGTTTCATCCCTACATTTAACAAACCTTCTATCTTCCAACTGGTTAAAAGAGCAATTTCTTTCCCAGACAATTACTTGATCTTACTTACTTGCAGCAACTATATCCAACTGCTTTAATGGCTGTATTTATGTTTTAATTTGTCTGTACCTCTGGTGTTGTGTCCTCCATGACAGGCAGAGAAGGCTGGACAGAGCCTCCATGAGCGGGCTGGTACAGATATTCAAACTGCTGGGAATACATGACTGGACTGGAGGGCACTGGTGACTGGACGACAATACAATGACAACAGGTGAACAACTGGCCAAAGTCTCCTAAACTAAAAAGAAGGTAGGGCTTTATTTTGCCTACCTTGACGACACTCCACTGATACTGGTTTGGGACACACTGAAGAGAGGTAGAAAAAAAAGCAGACTGTTAACTGAAGTTTAGACCACTGCTGCACTTATTAAATGGTGAGAAATTAATGGATTTGCTGAAGGTCTAATATGACCTGGTAGTGGTGATGGGCTGGTTGCTGGTAGACGGGCTGATGGGACTGAGAAAGCATCACTGGAGGAGACTGCTTCAAGAGAATAAACATACGTAAGTCACACATTACGTAGTTTTTCTTATTGGTCTAGCCTGTTGATGTACTCTGTCTTGAAATGCAGACTTCAAAATTCAATTCAACTTTATTAATCCAAGAAGGCAATTTGGATTTGATTTTGAAGTATAGACAGGAAACAAACATATACACAGACAGACAATTATATTTTTTGTTTTTTCTGTATGCATTCCAAGGTAGCAAATGTAAGCAAATCAAAAACACTTTACCTAGGGCTGGGCAATAAAACAATAATGATGATCATCGCAATATAATTTTCCTCAATATCAATATAATAAATGTTCAATATATTGTCAATAAATTTTTGGTTTAATTAATTTGAATCACAGACAAATTAGAACTTAATTTTTCTATTAAAATATTTTGTTGAGGAAAAGGGACTGAAAAAAGAACTAGTAATATTTGGTAATTTGTTTTCCTATAATAGTTCTGAATGTCAGATATGTTAAGAGATCTACTGTACCCATTTTGACCATAAAGAAACATTTAACCACAAAATTAACCATCTGGCTTCTTCAATTTTCAGTCAGCAGCAAAAATCTGCCTTTAAACTTGAAAGAAATAACGATTTGACATTTATCGTGATAATTATCGATATCAAACGATATGAAATGTTTTTATCGTGATAACATTTTTGGCCATATCGCCCAGCAGGGGTGGAAATTAACTTTTTGGCTCACCTGCCAAGGTGGCTGGTAGATGAAAAAAAATTCCACCGGTCAAACATATTTTATACCAGGCAAAATAATAAATTGCCTTTTGTGTTACATATACATTTGTTTCCGTCCTTTTAATTGAGATAATAAGGTATTATGTCAAATATAAAACTTAAAAAGAGGCCAGAGTGAAATTTGAAACAAAATGATATTATTGCTATTAAAATGTACTTAAAACATAACATACATTTTTTATAAACTTATAAAATGCTTATTAATCATTCAACTTAAACCTTATCACTACTTACTTACTCTAGGGTTTATCACTTTCTACAATCATCCACCTTCTGGCCTCCTGGTTCTGACAGAGTCCTGGTGCCACAGCATCACAGGTTTTGTGGGATAAACATTTTTTTATATAGCCTATGGATCATTCTCCTTGATCTCTGGGGAGGACAGCAGGACCATTAGAAGATCTGACAGTGTGTCAGACACTGACTGGACCGCCAACTACCCAGCTAAAAACACTACAACTTTTGTAATTAGCCCCTAACACTAGCAGCTTTCACGCTGCCTTATTTCACCGGGGTAGTGCGCCAATCTGCCAGCTCGCTGCACTTTATGAAAGGTATGGAGTAGATTTTATCCGCCTCTGAGCAGGGAAAGTTGGCGACAGACAGAGACAGAAATACGGAACGATCCGTTGTGAAAAGCCACAGCCGACATGCCGCGGCACGCCGCTGGTTCCTGTAAAGCCAGACCACTGTGTGAAAGCACACATGATTGCGGGATGGAGGCCTTTTCACACAGGATAAAGCTGCAAACTTTTGTTCAGTATAAAGAAGTGAATGCGACATAAATGCAGATTTTATTTCCACGCGAGTCTCTGTATGAAAGTGGCTACACTCTCACTCTCCCGTCCCGACTCGTCGCCTGTTCCCTAACGCCCACCTCCTTACATATCTACGCCAATCAAACACGAGTAACAGGAAAAGAACATAAACAACAACCAATGAACGCCTCTAATCCGTGTGTTACACGATTTAGATACCTTGGTACATCGGGAAACAATTTAAGTGCGACACAACAAACAAGAACGCCGGTATGCTGCGAATTACCGTCATACAGAAATTATATGCTGAATATAATATATAGCCTTCACACATTAGGCAGCCAAATGGAAAATCCACCCGCATTTGGCGGGTAGCTGGTGTTAATTTCCATCCCTGTCACCCAGCCCTAACTTTACCTGGGTAAATTGATCTTTAACTATTTTTCCAGCACAAACATCAAACATTTCCAATTAGCAGCATCTCAGTTGTGAGGATATGCATTTTTTCTTTGTTTTATGTAAAAGTAAACTTTTTGGTTTTCAGAAAAAACAAGCTACTTGAAGGCTTCTAATTTGTTTTTTTAGGAAATTGCTACAGTGTAATAGACAAAAATTAAATAAATTAATTTTCCCCACAGATAAATTATTTAAACAAAATTTATTATTGGTAGGACATAAACAGAACTATAGAACAGATAGAAACAGGCTTTGGCAATAATGTCATAACATTCAAGCCAATAAAGCTTTCTTGAATTGAATTGAAGTGGAAGGTGCAGGCTGACTGATATGTCTGCCAGAATAGTCCATTCTGTGCAGCACTGTTGTGCAGCTGACCTAATGTCGCCATGTCAGAGCTACCCACCAGCATCCCTCAAGCTCAACCAGTATAAATTCAAGTCCTTACTCTGTATTAAATGTTGCATCACACAAGAGGATCTTTGCTTTTCAGTGAGGAATTCAATGTCAAGACTTGAAATTACATGTTTTTAATAACCAGTTGTTTAATATTGCTATTTAAGTCAAGCGTTACGTGGGTGTGATATCAGTGAGAACTCACAGGCCAATGGCGGCCAGGAGGGTTCATGTTGGGGCAGTGGAAGTAGGCCACTCCGTTGTGGTAGGTGTAGGGATTGCCTGTGGACGTAGTCAAGTACACTGTCCCACAGGACATCGGCACAGGCATGGCAGAGTCAGGGAAGGCCACAGGGGTGCTCTTAGCTGGGAAAAAGGTGGAAACCAAAAAAAGTGATGAGAAGTAAAATTTACCAAGTCGATACCAAAATTCTTAAAACATGTCTGTACTCATTTTCTAGGTACCGAAAGTACCGTAGGTAGCAGGATACAACAAGCAGAAGATGGCACCAAATGCAGCGACAGCTCCAACTCGCCGAAAAGAAAAATACTAAGAGTCGCGTATAGAAGTACTTTGCCTTATTATTATTTTTGTTTGAGACAGCTGGCACTGATGTGTTGCCTGGCCAACTATGTAACATACGTTTAAAAGGACTAAATACTAAAGGCTACTGTGTTTAGGCAAACATAATGTAAACACAGTTCGTAGTAGTTGGCGACAGTCCTTACCATACAGTCTGTGTCATCTGTCATAATGTCTTTAGCTTTTTCAATAAATTTTTCCGGACTAATGGTCTGTCACCATGTCAGTAAACTTACATTACTGCTTGCACTCTCAGCAGAGGTGTAACCTCTGCTGTTTTTTTTTGTTTGTTTGTTTGTTTCAGTTATTGAGCTATACCTGATAATTATTAAAGGAGTGTAAGTTGAAGTACATGGCATTTATTATTTTGTTAATGTGGTAGCAAATTTGGTATTGAGAATTGTGGAATTTCACTGGTTGTGGTATCAACTACAAAATATCTGGTATCGAGACATCCCTATGTCAAAGCACCTTCTGTTTTAGACGGTCAACTTACTTTGTACTGAAGCTTGCTGCTTGCGGACGGCCTGACCAATGCTGAGCTTCTTGTCTTTGAAACAGATTCCATTAGCCTTTAATGTAGTACATGAGGGAACAGACGCCACATTACACAATACATTCTGTTAGATAAACTACATCATTATATGTAGCTTAAGTTTAGTTGCAAGATACTTTAATTTACTTTACTTACATTATGAAGAATTTTCAGAGCATCATCTTGAGTCTCAAATGTAACAAACCCATATCTGTTCAAAGAGACAGAATCAAGACAAACTGTCCGTTAATCTGTGACTAATGCTCAAAGTCAAAGGATAGATAGTCATGGCTGCATACAATATTATTCAGTAACTTAATGTATAGGGGTGGGAATCGCGGGGTACCTCACGATACATAGCTCACGATAACGATAATATCACGATACAGCAATTCTGCGATAATCGATATATCGCTTCACAATCCTAAAGTGATACATCACGATATCTACTATTAATACAAAATGTCTGTGAAAAAGTTTACTGTTTATTTACTGCAAATCCAAACTGTTAGAAAACTCTGCTCAGCCTGTTAATAAAACTATGAAAAATTATTATCAAAACATTTGTTTATAAAAAGGCAATTTTTTTTACTGCAAATACAAATTGCTGTGAACCACCTAAGTGTAATCTGTACATCACATTATATTAATAACTGTTCAGTGACACAGCATTGCCCTTACTTTTCCTACTGATAGCTGTATTTTTAGGCCACTGGGAATATTGGGTTTGAGTTTTGAGCCTTTGGGGTTGCTGTAGCTGGTCTGTGTGGAGTGCAGAAGCAGTAGAGTAGCAGATCAAGACAATGAAGATAGCAGCTCTTTTTTATTTCACACAGAGCTCAGGAAAAATGTACTTCAAGTATTTGCACAGTACGTCACTCAGGATGTTCAGCATATTCAACAAAATGTGTAATTTATGTCAAGATTGTATTTTCACGATTGTAATGCTAATGTCCGTTAGCACGTTAATGGAGATTCCCATTATATCATTGAGCTAACCATCAAAGTGCTATTTTTAATTAATACTACTTATCGATATGATGGGCTGGAATATCGATACACTATCATGGAGAAATGTACGATATATTGCCGTATCGATATATTGTCACACCCCTATTAATGTATATAAAAGGAACAATGCAATTAACTCACCCCTTTGACATTCCTGCGCGATCTATCACAATCTTCACCTCTTTTACCGCACCGTGTTGAGAGAAGACATGTCGCAGGTCGCTCTCATTAACCTTTAAAAACACACACATTTCTGTATTATCACTCTAAAAGGAGGTACAGTGGTCGCTGATTGGGTCCAGTTCATTTGCTCTAGAATTAATCATTTCAGATAAATCTGTAGTCTGTAGTAGTTGGAATCTTATCTAATAACGATACACAAATACTCATTTGGTTAAAGATTTGGGTGGGCAGATTTTTTACAAAATTTTAGAAAGGGGGGATAACAGGACCAAATAATAACAAAGGTTGGAAGAGGGGGCACTGAGTAACTTCAATGTAAAAAAAAAAGCCAAGAAACATGAGGTTCCTTAACGAGGACATGATGTGTTACTTTTAAAGTGAGTTGCAAATATTAATCAGTTAATTATCAACTATTAAATTAATCGCCAGCTAATTTGATAATCGCTTAATTGGGTAATTGAGTAATTTAAAAAAAAAAAAAAAAAAAAAAAAAAAAGTAAAAAAAAGTAAAAATTCTAAAATGTGAATTTTTTTCTGGTTTCCTTCCTCCTCTATAACAGTTAACTGAATATGTTTTGGCTGTGGACAAAACATGACATTTAATGAGGTCATTTTGAGCTTTGGGAAACACTGATTAACATTTTTCAACATTTTCTGACATTTTATAAACCAAACAACTAATTGATAAATAGAGAAAATAATTGAGAGATTAATTGACAATTAAAATAATCGTTAGTTGCAGCACTAATTTTAATTGTACAATTTACCTTTGATTTGATGACAATCAAATAAAGTATGTAGTGTTTGGACTTAACGAGGGAAAACTAATTTGTCTTTTGAAATTAGTAGAGTATCAGTAGAGAGCTGACAGGACGTGAGAGATGGGGGATATTATTTTTGGATTACTCAAAAATTCTGTATATCTTGGGAATCATCTATGAGGCCATTTACACCAGGCTTTAACTCAGTGTCATATCCAGATTGTATATGGATATGATTTTAACCTGATTAAATTTACACCTGGTATTAATATGTGTCTCCAGCATCCACACTGAGATCCGCCCTGTCCAGCTCAAACAACCGAATGTCACATCCTTCTCTTGCCGATCGGATCACAATCAGTCCTCAATGCTTCTTGGTTGCATTTACACATGTACTTTCATGTGGTCAAGCACAAATGTCCGATCACCCAAAACACATTTTAATGCCAGATATAACTGGGGTTTATGATTCAGACTTCATCGAGAGAATGTTTTATGTATGACTGATCTAAGAACTATTCCTGGAGAAATGTAGAATTACAGCTGAATAACATTAGGCCTCCTGTGAATTATGTTAATTCTCATTTCACAGACTCATAGACTCACAGACTCTGACCATAGCTTGCTATCATGCTTTGCTGCTCTCTAGTGTCTACCTTTCCACAGTAAGACACACATGGCCAAACATGCACTGTGCCTGTGCAAATTTAGCAGCTCTTACCTTGTAGTCAATTCCCCCGACAAAAATACGATTGGGGATCACAGTGCCGAGGAGGGGGGTGTTGTGGATCAGGCTGTCATCGTGGTTTTCTGGAGTTAACACATCAGGGGGGGAGGAGCAGCTGCTGTTCTGGGAGGATGTGAACTTGAATAAAAGAAATTGACAGCAATCATGGTCTAATTCTGGGCCAGTAAGAAACAACATAGGTATCACCTTGTTAGACAGCAAGTAGTGACTATATTGAGATTAGAAGATCTGGTGTGTGATCAAGTTCTTTCTAACCAGGAAGTAGCAAAGTACTAGGATTTAGCACTTTAGGACCACTAAATCACATTTTTATGTACACAAAAAGAGTTTCAAAATTTGTGTGGGTATGGACATAAGGACACTTAGTTACTTGATACTAGATCAAAAGAAAATCACCAGTGCTATCTGTTCGTCCCAGACAACAACTACGTTACTGTTAAACTTAAATATTTTGTATATATCTGGCAAGCAACAAAGCAACTTCAAAGCAGAAAACCCCCAAACTATTGTCCTTTGGTGTCAGCGGGAAAAATAAAACTATTAACAGTTCCTTCATAATCACTCATTAAAGTCTACCAAACAACGTAATAAACACTCTTTTAAGTTAGATAAAGTTGATGCACCTGCAGCCAGTATATAAAATCAGCCAACAGCAACTCTCAGTAACAACATGGCCAAAGTTAACAGTAACATGAAAGTAAAAATGCCTACAGTCCACTGTGGTGACATTACAGCTTCCAAATGTATATGTCAAATGAAAAAAAAAAAATCAGTTTATTAAATATAAAATAGATTCATTCATAAATGGGTCTTTTTTCCTCCATTGGCTAGCACCCTACCCTCAAAACTAACTTTGTAGCTTCTTTGCAAGCTAGCTCTGACATAAACAACAGTTAATTATGACCCTGAAAAGTGTTTTGTTAAAGGTTACCTTTATGAGAACGACTTATTAACCACCAAGTACTGCTCTTTAGTTAGCTCATTTCTATAAAATTCCTATTTTCCTTAGTTATACAGCAGGTTTAACCACTTTACCAATATGTTAACTTAGCTAAAAGTTACACATCCTGCTTGGTTGATTTTAGTAAACTAAGCTAAAGGAAACAGCTGATAATGTACAATGAAATAATCTCACAACAAATATATACCAACCCCAACTGCCACACTAATTTAGGAAGCGTATTTAATTTAAAATAACTTAGCTAACTATAAGTAATTACCATAAACACTGTCACGCTAGCTAACGTTGTTGCGGTAACGTTAACTTAAGGGCAGACTTGAGTTCACTCACCGCGGATTGGTTCTGCACTTCCATAGCCACATTCAGCTGGTTAACTTCCGCCTCCAAAACAGGTACACTAGTTTTAATCACACATTAATCATGACCTTTTAAGATAATGCTAACAGTTTAGCTCCTGTGCTCCGTGAGTCACCTCCTCCAACTCTGCTGTAACGTCAACTGCCCCTGCGGTCTTGGCTCTCGTGCCCCCTGACCTCCTTCATGGCCTCATCACCCCGGACGTTACTCCGTGAATCGGCCAAAAACAGCCCCTTCCGCCAACCTGTCTGTTATCTAGCAGCGAGTTGTATTTCCTAAGATATTTAATTTTTTTTTCTGCCCGTGTCAATTAAAGTTTTAACCGTGGTGAAACTAACACTATAATCCAGTATTTCCACCGAGGATGCCGCTCAATCCCGCCCTTCTTTCTCTGGAAGCCAACGTCGCTGCACAGGCAGTGGCAGAAATGGCCGAAGTCGTGCGGCTTTGAAAGTCACATAATTGGTGAAATGAAGATAATATAAAACAACATGATAACTTCTATTGGACGGTGAATACTTGTTGTAATTTACCTACTGTAGTAGAAGATATGAATCCTGGAAGTTACATGTCAGCCATGGTTTCATCACATTGGGACCTCAGTGGAAAGAGATTATGAGTATGCTTTCAACTGAAATTATAGTTAACAGTTGTATACATTTATAATACATGGGAGGAAAGGGGATGGAAAATACAATAAAGAGCAAAGAATTCAGAACTGTGTTGTAAGTAGCACTTGAAACCAGATTTGTGCAGTATTATATATTGCCCACACAGGGGCGCAATTTCTGTGTAAATAAAAATGTCTCATAAGGCAGTTTTCATGCTGTCTGTAGCCTACTGTTGTCTTTTTTACTGAATTCAAGATGTTTAGTAATTATCTTTAATAAATTCAAGAAGGACAAACCTGAAACATTGTTTTACTAGTTTTTAAAAGAATAATTGACCTACATATAATAACCAAGCAACTTGTTTTTTTGAATGTATACTTAAAATGTACATAGTTTTAACCATAGACTGTATATAAACACATTTTCCTTGTAAGTGAACCCTTCATCCCAACTTTAGTGGCTGCTCACTCTGGGCTGGTTATTAATAAATAGGGATTGATGGACAGGCAAGAGATTTCACAGGCAGGAAATCCTCAGAAATCGACGTAAAGCAGTCAGAGCTTCAACGCATGTCTACTTTTCAGTCCTCAAGAAGCCACTTTAGATGTTGCATATAAGCCTCATGGAGCTATAATTTCTCTATGATTGCCGACAAAGTGCTCTGAAACACTGTCATTTGCGTATTCCCCTCCACCTTTTCCCCATTCTTCCTCAGATCACAACAAAGCGAAAGTACAAAGCCTCCAAAGTGTCTTCAACAGAGAGAAAATCACCCAAATTCATAGCTGTTAATATCAGTAATGGTTGAACAACACTTAACAGGGGCAAAGGGATCTAAAGTGTTCTTAGGCTTCCCTTGAACACATCCATACAATTGCAGATATCCGCAAACATCGTTTGAAATCCCCTTCTTCTAAACTTTAAAGCTTATGACGTTTTCAGTGTATAATTCTTCTCAGCCTGTCTTGCAAATTTCCCATCATTACAACCTCCTTTCTCCAGATTGTTTGTTCTCATCTGAGTAATGTGGGCCACACCATTACTTGTCATTCATTTCCAGCTTTTCTTAATTGCCGGGTGAATTTGCCATCGAGGTCTGACTGTGCAAAATGAGATGGGCATGTTTGATAATTACAGCAATTTACCAGCTAAAAGTCCTTTTATACTCCTCAAAGATCATTTAAGATGCAAGCGCTGTCAGGGCAACTTGCCTGGTTGTTTGAGTTTTCACTGAAAACAAATGAGTAGAGTGTGTGGGTTTTATCTATTATTATTATTGTTATTATTATTATTATTATTATTATTATTATTATTATTATTATTATTATTATTAATGTGTTTTTCTTGTGTGAACAGACATGTATAGTTCTGCTATCGGACTATTTTTGTTAAGAGTGTGTTAAAAGCCTTTGTACTGCTTTTCATGATAATTTCAGAATTGAATTTACCTAAATCAAACACATTTTCTTCCTATCTGTCTTCTTACCATTGGAAACAAAACTCTGAGTTTAACTTCATGTTTTGATACAATAGTCATTAATTTCCTCATCTGCCTTGTTTACCTGAAATGGGATGTCAGTTGTGTGGCGCTGAAGTGAGTTTTTGCTGGAGGAAAAGGACCAGAGCAGGCCGGCCAGCCATGCCAAACATAGAATTAATTCCAGAATTCCAGAATTAGGATACAGGTAAATCCCAAACAGTGCCCTAGTGCCTCAAGAGGCAAGTAATGGTTAATTAGACTTGATTTGAAACAGGAATGTTTGATGCAAATATAACACTGACAAAAACACAACTAATCCATTATAGTACATTGCACCAGATGCAACAAAATGAGCGTTTTCTGGTCTGCCACAAAATACTCTTGAAATGTGGAAAACACAGGTTGCAGATATGTGCTTAAAGCAAAGTGAAGTGTTAGCTGTTACATAGCCAGTTTAGAATCTGAATCTGGAGCAGACAGCTTGTAAGGGATCAGGATTTCTCTCACAGTTAACGACTTCCTTAGTGACAATTGTGAATTTAGGCGTCACCTACAATTCCACAACAGACATACCCTTAACCTAATTTAAAACTAAGAAATTTCCTCTGGGGTTCACAGGTAATGCAGGATGACCTCCCTCCCACCACATGTGGACAAACACAATTAGCCATGTTTGAAATTGGGAAGCCGGTGAGGGTTTACATCGTGAACGAATAACTAGTCTGTTTAGTTTTTTGGACTTGAAGAAAAGGTGTATTTTCTTTCCATTGATAGGCTAGATGTTTTTCTCATTTCCAGTTTTTATGTGAAGCTAGGTGATATACCTACCGGAAAACAAATCCTCACTCAAAGACAAAATATGTAATTTGCCGTCACCTTCCTTTTTTTTAATCTGGTGCCCCCATTGGCAAGAAGTTATCAAAACTATTACAAATGATCACACAAAAATGTTCAACAACAGCAAATTTGTCAAACTACTCTTACAAAAGTTAAGAACAACAAATGGTGTTGCTTCTCTAGTGAAAACAGTTATGTCTCACAGCTCCTTCACAGAGATGAAAGTCTGGGTGCCACAACAAACAAACGGATTTCACAAAATGTCAACTGTTCTTTTAAATCTTGAGACTCACAGAGGAGAAAAAGCAGATATAGAAGAAATACAGGTCAAATATCAGGTCAGACATGCATGTCCCATCGATAAAACTGTCATTTTACCTCAGTCGGTCAGACAGTCATGGAGACAGAGGTTGATGAAAAATGAGCCATAACAGAAGGGTTCGAATTTGGCTCTGTAATTACTCTACAAATCTCTGATTTCCCCTCCTTCATCTCCATACTATTTATAGCTGCTGCATTCCTCTCGGAGAATAAAATGATCTCTTTGAGACAGTACAATGCCAGAAATAACAGGTTTGGACAAACATTTGCTGAGGCGTGGTGGGCCTGGCTGACCATTACTGAGTTCCACTGTGGTTTCAGTCTACTGTTTTTCCCCCTGGTACATTTATTCATCTGTTATTCTAAATGGCAGTGGGTTTGCTGGGGGAGGTGGTGGCGAGTAAGATGTGATGGTTCAACAAAAGAGCTTGTGTGAAGGGCGATGAAATCACTTTGTAGTCTGGCACAGCAAAAGCAAGGTCGGCAGCTTTCTCACATGTGAGGGAGCGGGCAAAAGAAAACACACACCCTCATAAACACACTTTCGTGTCTGCCAATACTCAGGTAACTACGGGGATTCCTCTTGGTGCTCCATTGTTACAATCATAGGACTTCACCGGCAAATATGATCAACTAAAACATGAGGCTTTGAGTGTGAATATGTGTATATGCAATCATGTGTAAGTGTCTTGAAAGTGTGTTTAGGTTATCAGAGAAAGAAGGCTTTCCTTGCGACTGTTTCTTGTCAACTTTTGTTTACACCAAACAAAACAAAGATTGTATGCAGCCTGCGTAGCATCCAGGCTTCAACTTATCCCCGCAGGTATTCATACCATGCTGCAAAGGGAAAATAAATGTCAACCTCACATTGTAGACCAGATGACGCACCTAATTTATGTTATTTTACGGTTTTGAGTAGTAAGACCAAACTTTTTTTGAGTATTACATGGAATCTTAAGAGGAGTTTTGGTTATCCAGATCTTAATTTGGAAATACTTTCAATGATCCTGTATTTATGGATCTATCAAACCGAATCATTTAAATTCAGTCCTCACATGTATCAGGAGTTCAGACAATTCTCAGTAGATTTGTTGCTAAGCTGTTCAAATCAAATTAAACTCTTGTTTACCACAAATTCAAACAAATCGGAACTTGCTAGTTCAATGTCTTACTCTTTCTCGCACAGCATCCCTTGCTAGCAAATATTGACAGACTTCTTTTATCTACTTCTCACAAGCCTGTGTTGGAGCATTATCTGTTGGTACTTTTTATTACAGATTTATTATTGATTTGTGATTTGAGAATTGAGTTTTTATGCAATCAGTTTAGCTGGCATTTATGCTAACTGTTTGAGACAAATTTGTTGCTTTATAATGTATCTAAAATGTAGTAATGATCAAACAGCTTGACATAGGCCTATGGATAAAAATATGTGGTATTTTACCAGAAAGCCTGATTCTGGCCCCATATGCTGTATCAATGAATTCTTGTCAGTGTAGATATACTGTTCAATGAAAGTGTGACCAAAGGCTGAGTTTGTTTTATAATACAAGTCTAGTTTTGCATTTCTATCCAATTCCATATTGTTTTTGCTTTCTTTAGTGACAACTATCTATATTATTTTGTGCAGGTATGTATGGCAATCTGCTGTATTGTCAGTGTCTGATAGATGGCAGTGTATCATGGCTGAGATATGACACCTTTTGAGTGTTTCTGTCTCCATTACACAAGGTAAAAACCCCAGACTACAGGCCAGAATGTGATTTTACTTCAAATGTGTAAGAGACTGAAGAGAGGGACGATGATATATTAGGCCTCTTTCACAGCAGACATGTTGACTTGGCATCTTTGGAAAACGTGTAGCTAATAGCAATAGGTGCAGCTTTGTGATAGTCAAGTTTGTCAGTTCACAATACCAGGACCCAGAAACTGAAGTAGCTAAATAATTAATTTTACTATTTACACCTGTGCTTTTTATAGTGACTTGACAAAATGTTTTTAAAGCAAAAAGGATGGGAGTCCGGGAAATAATCTTTGGTATTTTGCTCTTGGTGTATACATTCACTGGAGTTCCCTTTAAGGTTTATAGTACATCACATAGCTTAATTAAGCATATTAAGCCAAAAGATGCTTTTATTGATCATAGATCAAGTGGAATCTCATATAAAACTAATAGATACACATTGTCATGTGTTTCTTCCAGGGCTGTTTTTATCTAGGAAGACCTTGTGAATCAACATTTGGACCAATGGTGGATACTAAAACTCTACATGACAGGCATTATAGGCATTCACATGAGACAGCTATAATGTTAGTGATTAACGCCATAAAAGATATGTGTCGATCACACTGTATCATATCAACATAACTAACAGTACATTGTCCTTTCTCTGGCTTTCTCCAGTTGTTGTTTGCTCTTTTGTGAAAATGCTTCACCACAATGGTGTTGCATTCCACAGCGACACCCGATGATTTCTCTAAATGTAGACATATTATTTAGGGTTTTATATGCCGGGGCCCTGGCTATAGTTAGTGGGTGTGCACACACTGACCTACAATAAAGTAAACACACTGAACTGGGCACTAGCCAGTGAACTAAAAGTGAAGCTAAGTCTCCTTGCATTTTCTTTCTTTTTTTTTATTTTTACCTCGCTTAATTCCTTTATTGGATGTAGCAGGTACCACCATGTGCACCTTTGGTACAATTCCCGGAGTGGAACCCACCCATCAAGTCAGACATGGAGTCAATCCAGCTAGAGCTCATTTTATAGTATTTGTGAGCTCCCCCTATAATACTCAGTGGATCTTTGAGGATCATGGTTTGGGTAAAAATAACATAAGTTAAGTAATGTTACTTACGTATCTTAACTAAAAACAATAAAAGCTGACTTTTTGTTTCACATAGGAAACAAACACTGGTCTCCTGGGTGAAAGTCCTCTTTCTGACCCACCTGTTCATCCCAACCATCTCCTTACTTGGACCCTTCTCTTTAAACACTACGCCTACTTTTACCGCTAAAGATGCAAAGAGGCTTCCCAGTGTGTTTCAAACTGACGCTAAGGGGTTTTAATCAACCGTCCTTATGTGACGACTTTGGGAATGAGAACAGGTCTGGCGTTTCACGTGTTCTGTTCTGATGGTTGATTGTGGTCAGAAAATGTTCTCGCTTAATCACACCCAGTAATGATGTCACAGTGTACTGACACACCCTGGAGTACACTTCTACATCACTAAAGTACTGGAGGTTAACGACTGTGTAAATTCCAATAAGACCTGAATGTGAAATGATACCAGAACCAATGGACTGTAAAACAAAACCTTTAATAGTGTTTTAAATCTTTCAATGACTATTGTGTTTTTCTACATTAAACACTGTGTCTGTAATTTATTGGTCTACATGAAGCATTGTGTTGTGTAAAACCGCAGAAAAAGGTTATATATAGGTTAAGGTGATGCCACTTCTTTTACTTTATACAGCTTGCATCAGGCCTAAAAGTCATCTGGGATCAAACCAGAGAATTGCTTATTGTAGCTGTACTTATTTACTAGTTTCTGCTCCGTGAGACATTTTGAATAAAACATGGTTCATGGGGGAGATTGACAAAGACCGAGGGGATGACAAGTCGAGTCATTCAGCTATCACTTCGGATGCGGGATCATAAATTATTTGGCAGGAAGATAACACTAATTTTGCATTACATTCACGGCCCAGTGCACCTGCAGAATTTCACCCCCAACACATACACACACACATTTGTTGCCCTGCCCCTCCTGACACCCTGTTGTTTGTGTAAAGTGAATGTAGGTCACAAACGTGTGTATATGTTTGTTTGTCTGTCTCTCTTTGAGTGTGTGTTTACTGTATGTGGCAGCAATGGACGCACATTGTGCTGTTGAGGTCTCCTGACACAGCTACGAATATGAATACACACACACGCGCGTAATCCAGCGGTAGGTCAGTTTAATATTTCATTTGGCTGATGGACGGCGTCTGCTGCTCTGTGAGCCAAACATCATTACAACACACTAAGTGACTTAACTCTAATTAGAGCTGAAAATCACATTAAAGCTGCTCTCTGATACAGGAAGTAGCTCACCTTTTCCCATCACTGGTTTGGGTTTCGTTGCATACGGCTTTTGCAGCAACAGCATTAAACACGTAACTATAACTGGTTAAAAATAATTATAAATAAAGTGTCAAATTACACATAGCACAGTAGAAGTGATAGGTAGTGCTGGACTAATCAAATATGGATATTACCTCATTTTATCACGATGCAATTATTCTTGATAACTTTAGTTTACTGTGTGTGAATTTATTCTAATTTTTTTCCTATAGATTACTAATTTTCACTTGCCTACTAATGCACATAATTCTCAGTAACAACGCCACTAATAATCAATCCTTGTTTGTCCTATTATTTGACACTGAAGCAACAGTGAACCTGTGCATGCTGTGCATTTGAATGTGTGTGTTATGTGTTAATTGATGTGTGGGTTGTGTGTTTGAATGTATGTGTGTGTGTTTGTGTGTAAGTGTGTACAGTTCTGGTGTGGATGAATCAACAGCCTGTTTAAATGTGTCCTGTTTCTTTGTTTTCTTCTTCCTTTGCTTCTTTTTTCTTTTGTTGGTCTGTTGGTGGTAGTAGAGGAAAGGTTAGGGGTCAAAATTATAATATGTTGCATTAGGAGTGTAAAGCCCAAAAGTATTGTTTTTTTTGTTTTTTTCATTAGTTTGGGTCAATTTTATTTAATCATAGGAATTGCTTTTATAAACCGATAAAGACACTATTATTTCTTGTTGCTTGACCTTCCTCAGTAGGTGATTTCAAATCCAAGTTCCAGGTCCGTTCAGGCACTTCTAGCAGTGCTGTTCACATAGATTGCTGAAGCAAAGATTGTGTCACATCACCACAAGGACTGTTACAACAAACAGAAAACAATAACCTCTGTTTCACTGCTCATCTGCAACGTCAACAACAGCTATTTTAACAAAGGAAAACAATGGAAAGTGACTGTGGCAACCCACAGACACACAGTAAGCCCTGATAAGCATTTAGGGGGAAGATTTCATTTAGGAGGTGGAATCAGCAGTGAGAAACAGAAAGGTGCAGCAGAGGATATTGCAATGTCGATTTGGAGATGCAAAGCTGGGACAGGAAACAAGAATTGCATCTGAAAAGAAAAACACAAAACAAATTGGTTTGAAGCCCTGAATGCAATTTTGGGGCAGTGACTGGCTAGATTGTCTGAAAACAATGGAAATCCAAAGAAAAATGAAGTGTGTCACGAGTTCTAAAAAGTTTCTTCTTCTTAAAATTGCCATATAGCTACCACAAGATCATACTCCCGCTATCTGGATGAAACCGTCTTAGATTGCTACTTTTAGCATCCTTGTTGGAAACATTAACTTTTAAAACCCCACCAGCCACCTCTTCCACCCTCCCTCTTCCGTTCCCCTGCACAGCACCATGCTTCATCCATGGCAGGAGTCAGAGATGTCCTTGTTTTCTCCTGCCTCCATCCCTGCATCCCTCGCTGTGTTTGTGCTGAACAGATGCCAGCGCTGGGTAAAGTCCTCTCCAGAGGGGCTGCCAGCAGCATATTGGTTTATAATTAATGAAATTAGAGCCGCTGTCTGCTGAGGAGTCTTCGGTCCCAGTGTAGGATAGACTGCTGCCTGCCAGGAAGACAGACGACTGGAGAGAACAGAGAGGACAGACAGAGAGAGACAGATGTAGTTGGATCATTGTTGATCCACTGTAAGGCCATGGTGGTGGCTGCAAATCTCAACATACCCAAAATTAGTTGATTCCAGTAGATTCACTTCTGGAGTGAATTTGCGACGTTGACTGATGCATGCTGTTCCGACAGAGCTGACCTTTGAGGGAACAGAGAGCCAGAGCGCCCAAAATGGGCAAGGCTATTTTAGCACCTCTGTCGGGGAATGGAGTGCTCCACAAAAGAAGAATGGTTTAGGTTACATTAGGTTAAGTTATGAGAAAAGAAAAGAATGGTAAAAATACTTTTTTGAATAAACTGGGTGATTCTTAAATCTAGGCACTCTGAAACCCCACCCCCCACCCTTGCAAAAAACCAAACTACCACAACAATTTACTGTTTCCTCTCCTTTAGTACTGCAATAAGATAAATTAATTAACTTAGTACATAATCTTCAAGCCAATGCAACAGGCAAACAGCATGGATGGAGTGAGAGTCATCACCAAAACAAACAGCTAATTTATGAAGGATGCAAATCCTTCTTAGAAATAATCGCTTCATCACACAAGCTGTGTGTGCACCTCCTACCAACAAAATGTAATGAGCCTACACATCACACACACACACAAATAATATTGGGACTAATGACTTTTTAGGTACTATTTTTTATAATATAATATGCCCTGAGGTCTCCCCTCACTGTGGAAGGTGTAAATGCTTTGGAATGTGATCAGATCTGCCTGAGCACATCTGGAGGTAGTCTGGTCCGCATTGTGTTTGGATCTAAGGTAGGTGTAAACACAATCTGCAGCCTACAACCATAGACTGTAAAAAAAAACAACGTGCTGGTATCCATACAACATAACATTATACATTATAGCTTATACAGAAAATTTTTCAGCTAACACAAAATATAGCAAGCGAGAAGCCTGAAAGAGATGCGCATCTAATGACTATTATATTCTGTGCCATGAAAGCAAAGAAATAACTGTGTGTGTGATGATGTGCATTGCGCTTATCTGTGCAGCTGATCTGCTGTTAACACTACATTTAATTTATCCATTCACAGAGTAGCTTACGGTACTGTAACCCACTGGGACAAACTGATCCAATTTTTATACGAAGAAAGTAATAACTTCATTTAGGCTATTACATTTTCTAAATTTACAAGAGATGACAAATCATTTGATCTTTCACTTTAGCTGAACAACTCACAAAACTATAGGAGTCTGGGGCAGATTACATCTCAAACTCTGGAGGACAGAGATTCGGTATCAATAAAGATAACAAGAAGGCATTAAAAATACCAATCGTATACACAAAGGCAAGATCGGATTGTTTATTATCCGGATAAAATCACATTTCACACCTTAATAACACGTGCAAATGGGGTGTTTAAGATTAGGGTTAGGGTTAGAGGGTTAGATGAGGGGATCGTACAGTTGCACTCTGGTGGTTGTGTCATGAGGTTTAGGTAGGTGCGGGAGAGAAGTTTAGTATTTTGAAAAGAAAAAAATTATTTAAAATAAATACCAAATACAAACACTTAAAAGTTGTATTGCCAAACTAAAAAGCATAAGTCCCTCCTCAAGTCAAATTGCGATGCTATACAACGATAGATGCATATTAAATATGGATACTTGAATTAATAATTTGGTATGTTTTGAATTAAATATTTAACATTGTTTTGTGCAGATTGCTTGACATGTCTCTCTGAAGTCATAGGCTGGACACTATTGTAAAAATAATGGTCACTAACCTGAACAGAGAAGATGTGAGAAAACTAATGAGAATTCTAATAAAACAATGTGCAGCCACGGTACCTTTCACAGCAGACATTTTGACTTGTTACAGTAGGAAAGGCACAGTTATTAGACTAACTACTAATAACAATAGTTCAAGAAGATCAAGTTCAAGTGTCCCAGTTAAGAAGTTCAAGTGTCTCAGTTACTCATGACAGTGTGACAGCGAGTCATCATGATAATAGACCCTGAAACTGAAGCAGCTAAATGGGACATCATTGATTTCATTATTAACACCTGTGCCTTTCCTAGTGTGACATGTCAAAATGTCTTCTGTTAAAAAGCCTATCGTGTTGTTGTCCAGAAATAAAGTTACAGAGGTGTATGTGTGTATTTTTCAGTGTTTCTGAAATCATAATGCACAAGCAAGGCCAGTTTTGCTTCGTGGATCACACACACACACACACACACACACACACACACACACACACACACACACACACACACACACACACACACACACACACACCCCAACAACAACAAACACCAATAGTGGAATGTACAGTTACTCAAGTGCTGCACTTAAGTACAAATCTAAGGTAATTGTACTTTAGTCTGCTTGAGCCTTTTCTTTTCAGAAGAAAATACTTTACTTTTTACTCCACTACATTTGTCTGACAGCTTTAGCTATAGTAACTTATAGTAACAAAAACTATAGTAACAAATTAAGAATTTTTACACACAAAACACACATAGAGCTACCAAACAGTATTCTACAAACAGCAGAAACAATTAGTCCATGAATAAACTAGCTGGTTGGCAGAAAAGTATTTGTTAGCTATTATGATAAAAAAACAAAACATTTCATGGTTTGAGATGTTAGGATTAGTTTTGTGCTTTTTATTTATATAAACCAAACAATCAATCGATTAATGTAGAAAAACATCAACAGATTAATCCATTATGATATATGGCAGTCCTATGCAAAATAATTTAAAATAAGCTCCATCTCAACAACTACAACAGTAAAATCCTGCCTCACATTAAAGCACGAGTAATAATAATCTAATGATGTAATATGTCAATATTTCAATGCTTGTAACAGGGTATTAAAAAGTGTGGCATTAGCACTTTAACTTAAGTAAAGGATCTGAATACTTCCTCCACCACTGACACACACACACACACACACACACCTCTTCATGCCCACTAACCTTATTTTAGTCACTTGCGAGTTCTCCTCCCCCAGTTAATCAAGTTAGAGCTCCTGAATCCAGCAGCAGCCGTTAATGCTTTCATGCTGTGCCCCGGTGCAGCCGAACCTTCCCTTCAGTCCACCTGAATGTGACATGATACGGCGACCACACCATGTACACTAAGCTGTTCTAGGATTACACACTCATTTGACCTTTACTTCACTTTTTTGTTCTCCAAAGTTAAATCTCCATGACACTTGCTGGGGATATTCTTGGTGGATGAATCTGAGTGTTTCTGTTGACCTCTGGACATTTCCTGTGCCATGATCACAGTGCCATGAAAAGTGCATCAACAAACACATACAATTTCAAGGTTCATGTACTTGGCAAAAAGGGACAGTGCTCAACTGCAGACACTCTGACAGAGCTGAATCAGGATCAGGATCTGGAATGGCAGATATTCTATACGTCATCTGGCAACTGTGAGCAGTCAAGTGGCTGGCATTTATACACTGGGGCTAAAATAAAGGAACAAGTTAAAGGTGTAGCTCGATGAAGAAATAAGAACCAGGTGTCCACAGTGTAGCAGGGTCACCTGATAGGTGGGAAACTCAAAATAGACAGGTGGACAGATGAGGAATGGCAGGGACAATGTGAGGTTGAAGAGGGACAGTCTGAGGCACAGTGTTCTGATTGTTCCAATCAGCACCTGGTTTCTAGTGGTTGCCATGGGAAACAACAAACTATAAGAGAAACAGATGTTTGCTCGCTAGCTAGTTTACAAAAATTCTATTTCCCATGTCAGAGTCAATTTACCAGTCATGGTTAGTACTACTCAGCCTGTAAACATTTAAGCCGTTACATAATGTTTTCTGTGGCTCTGGAGGAGTTTTACCCCCTCAAAGACAATTTTCTCAATATTGAGTGTCTTTTGGAGCTTTTCATATTTTGCTGTGGTAGTAGGCCCTTTTCACAGCAGACATTTTTACTTGACAATGGCTCTGTTCTATTCAAGTGTCCCAGGAAGTCATGACAGTGTGACAGTGAGTCAGCATGCACAATAACAGGACCCTGAAACTTAAGCACTTCACTGTAATTGTATTTTCAGTTAGCCTCACCTTTCTGGTTTATAAGTGCCAGCCATTAATACTTCAATTTACGCCCTTCAAACTAGAGGCAAAACTGAGTTGTTGTAACAGTGCAGTCAAAGAAAGGGACCAAGAAAGCAACACGTTCTCATTCCCAACTCGTCACATATGGACGCTAGGTCAAGACCCCTTGGTGTCGCTTTTTAACGGCCTGGGTACCCATTTTGGGTATAACAGTGAGTTGAACTTTGATGCTAAAGTGCTTCCCAGTATGCTACAAACTGACGCCAACGGCTCTTGACCATACGTCGATATGCGACTACTTGGGAGGAAGAGAATTTGGGCCCTGTTGACACACAGAAGATTTAGTAAATGCTTCAGGTAGAATGCATCTTGTTTGTCTCAAAACTTCACTATTATGACATATGTGTTCGATCACATTATAAATAGGCAGTGTGGCTGGCTGGCAATGCCGAACCACTAATTGTTGTAATTGTTAGCAGTTGCCTGGGTTGCTAGTATGAGCTGCCTGGTCGGAAAACTGTGTTCGTATTTGTGTGGCTTTGAACGTAATATAAACCTACACTATGTGTGCATGCATATGTGTGTGTGTTTGTGTGTTTATGTATTGATTTGTGTGTGATTACTACTCTGAAGACTTCATCTCTCTGTTTACAACCCAGTTAAGCTTTAAACACTCATGATTAGATATCAGGAGTGGGAGGAAGGAAATAATGAAAGAAGGAGGGGGAAGAAAAGAGTATGGAAGGAAAAACAACATGTCATTTCCACAACAAGATTGTTTCACATGAATAATACATTTCTCAAGAATTCGTATCACACGAACTTCAACCCACATATCATTTAATATGATCAGTTAATGGACTTCTGCATATGTTTTGATAAAAGCAGAGCAATCAGCCCTTAAAATTTTGGCTTACCCAAATTTCAAAACAACTTATTTTCTCACTTACCAGTAGTGGCGCAACACTTAAAAAAATAGTTTGACAATTTGGGAAATGCACTTAGTTGCTTTCTTGCAGAGAGTTAGAGTAAAAGATTGATACCACTTCCATGTCTGCTCATTAAATATGAAGCTAAAGCCAGGAGCCATTTAGCTTAGCTTAGCTTAGCTTAGCTTAGCATAAAGACTAGAAACAGGAGGAAACGGCTAGCCCATTCCAATGGCCACAAAATCTGCTTAACAGTCTTGTGGTCACCAGGAGGTTGCAAGGAAATTAGCAGAGACTAAGACAAGCCACTGCTCTTGGAAACAACTGTGATTGACTGGTCTGTAAACAGCTTGCACCCAAAGAAAGTTTACAAAATAGTGACACAAGGTAAACTTGAAAAAAATGTATCCAAGCATACTTCACCAGTTGAGAAAAGAGGGCCGAGCTGTGGGCCCATGGCGGCACCATGGTGGAACAGCCGGTGCTAATCCAACCCAGTAACGGTTCAGCAGGCTGCAGTGGGAACCAGTGGAGGAGGGAAGGAGCGTGAAATCTCCGACACCTGGTGTCTCTTTCTGCACAAGAGTCTGCAGCTGGTGTCGAGAGCCCACAGCCAGCTGAGCTTCCTCAATAGCTTGACTGGCTTACACCAAGGTTTCATGGCCTGCCTAAAGTGTTAAAGACTTAACCTGTGGTCCAGTCTCTTATCCACCTTCCATGTTATGGATATGATGCATTTTGTTTGAATAAATAGAGCAGAAATGATCTGTTCTATGCTTATTAATTATTACTAGTTTTCAGTGGAGTGTCCCATCAGTGTCTGACTCTGTTTTGAAAGCTGTTTCACTTTTAGTTTTTACTTTTGGTTGCCATTTAGTTTCATTCTCTCCATATAAAGTTCTCAGTATACAGCTATGTAAGAAATTAAGCTGCACATAGCAGAAAAAGTGAATTGGTTGTAGAAAAAGTGCCGTGACATGAAATGTGAATCTGTTTATTATGTACAATAAATATTTTAAAACTAAAAGAGTAATACAAGATACTAGGTAGATTTATTTATCACAATGCAACAGGTTGTAGAGTGAAATTAAGTTTGTAACTCCCTTCTGCTACGTAGCAGACAATATACATTAATATAAAAGCAATTATAATAATGGTAAACAGAAATAAACTATATTCAATGGAGCGGTGCTGAGGATGAATTTGAGTTTAAAAGTCTGATGCCATAGCAGTAAAGTCAAGTCCAAATAACAACTGCACAAACTTTTCTTCTTTGAATAATAATGTATATAATTTGCACAGAAAGTTTTTGTCTCAAAGACTAAACACTGCATTACCACTCTGAAAATTATAACCTTCTAGGGGATTTTTGCAGTTTCTGACACATTACAATCAAATTTAGACATAGCACAGCGTGCTGGACTTTTTCCATAAGATGGTTTCATCATTACCTGTGAATTGATTCTGCGTTGGATTTCCTATGAAAGTCACCAATGCTGGAAGTAGTAGACATGGTGTGAAATCCAGGGTGGTGATGCGAACTCACTGTGCAATGGCACAATTATTTACAGACCATGAATTAAGCCACTGCTGCCTTACATAATCACAGAGTGCCTTAATAGGTCATTGACTCTCACTTTTGCTAGTCAGCAGGCTGGTGTTGTGGTCAAAGCTCAGTTAAAATTGATTGCTATATTTTTACCACCATAACATAGCTTATTTTTCTTGCTGGTGAAGAGAGAGTCGAACGCTTGATAAATCACCAAACTAAATTTTTTAATTGGATAATTCTGCTTCAGATTAACTCCAGATTACATCCTATGACTATTGATTAGTACAGCTATGTGTACATGTCAACTAACGTGTGGTTAAATAAGTGACAATACATGCACAAAAATGCTACATTGTGAAGCAGCAGGATGTCTCCTTTGCCAAGTCCAACATTTTCTATAACATGACACTTTGGAGTGGGTAATAGATTTTATTAACAAGGACAAGGAAAGAAATGCGGAAATGCTATGGTTTATGTGGGTGTTTATGAAAATGCCAGCAGTGACGTGATTGGTGTGTTTATTACGGTTGCATGACAATCAATGCCACTAATGTCATGAATGAAAGTAGCCACAACTAACAGAAGCAACTTCACAACTGACAAGCAGTCACTACATCATCAACCCATTTTGTGAGGACATGCTATTAGAGATGGCTATCTTAAGTAAAGGCAACTAACATATCTTTATTATGGTAGGAGAAACAGCTCTGTTGTGATGAATTATTTAAGAAAACCAGTTTTGACCTCCTTTTTCTGATCTGTAAGAATATTACACTGCTAACTACGTTGGTATTGAATTTTGGCTGTGGCCCTAAGACGAACCTCCCAACTTAAACCCCATCACACAAAATGTTACTTTAAATACTGGGCTGCCTAGAATTGACTCTTCACCCAAATTAATATGCAGACAGAGCACATTCTGGGTAATAAAACCTAAATGGCTAAATGAATCACCAGCATTTAAAAATCCAACAGATTGCAAATTGTTCACATCTAATAAAAACAACGGGGGGGCCTGAGGCACTCCCCTGTGGGACTCCATGTTAAAGGTTGACATTTAGATAAAATAGTCAACTAAAAACCTCAGCTCTCTTACATCCAGTATATGGGCTAAATATGAAACAAATCATTTCAGTGCTGATAAACACGGATCCATTACTGATAGCTTCAAGTAGCAGACTGTGGTTGACAGCATCAAATGCTCTTTTAAGGTCAATTAGAATCACTGTACATAATTTTCCTGCATCTATCTCTCCGTTATATACAGTAGGTTGTTAAACAAACAAGAGTGTGGTAAATTTGACTTCTAAGGTCAGGATCATATGAAAACTTTTTCTTATGATACTGAGCTTTACAAAACGTGCGCCAGTTGTAGGGAAACACTTATAGTGAACCACATGAACCAATGAGAAACTCAAAAATAATTTGCCCATTCAAGTTGTTCCAAAACAGAGACTGAACACTCTAATTTAGCTTTAAATTTACTTGCAGGCTAGTTTTTTTTTATATTTACAACAAATATAGCTTTTTATTACTTGAAATAAATGGAACAGTAAATGATCAGATTCCAGACTTTTAGAAGTTAAAGCCCTATTAGTCTTTAATTGTTTTTCATTTTCCTCTTAAAGGGATTTGCTTTGAGTGTCTTTTTGTGGGCGTAAAAATGTTACTGGCTCAATGTAACGCGATTTAGAGGCGCACATCAAAACCTGCTGGTCCGCCACTAATGCAGCAGAGCCGCCATAATTATGTGTTTGTTTTTGAAGGAGATCTGATGTGGTTGTTTTCTGACTCGTTTCATCTTCGGGTGTTTTCACCATCTGTGTATGTGTGTGTGTGTCATGGACCAAAAGTTGTGTTGTTTAGTGCTACCATGTGTAGCTGATCACAATATGTGACACCTTTAATCCTTACAAGCACAATACAGCACAAATAGATTCCATGAGTCATTCTGAGGCAGAATTACCTACTATTTTAATAACAGCAACATTTCACGTATTTTCGTAAAAAAATAGTCAGTTTTGATAACTTCCATTAAAGGGGTCAAAAAATTTAAACTGAGTGTCTCAATTGTCACAGTTTAAGTTTACTACAATTGCTGAGAAATTAGACCCACCTTACCTCTTCAAATGGTTGTTTAAAGCCAAGGACCTGGTTTTTGGTTTAAGCGTAGAACTGGCTATGGCTTTAAATTAGGGTTAAGTATTAAGATGCGATGTGTTACACAGTAGTCTCCACCAACCCCAAAATAACAAATGAGGGAATGTCTTTTGGAGAATCTATGCCAAGGAGCATCAAAGTTGTTCTGGAGGCTTGTGGTGGTGAACAACACATTTTGGCCCTGTTTACACTTTACAGTCTCGTATCTGGATAAAATACGCAAGTTAAAGCTATTTGTCTTGGTTTTCCTTTGCTACATGCAAATCGGGGTCAGTCCCACCACTGTCCAGAGGACGGTGGTCCTGGACTTAGTAATTACCCAAGAAAATGCCATAAGCAGTTTAGTTACAACAACACTTAGCTAGCTAGCAAAACTAACTCATCTGTTTAGCTAGCCAAACTGTCCATAAACTATCTATTAGTGATGTGCGATACCACTTAATTCCTATCCGATCCAATACCAAGTAATACCCAAGCTGGTATTACCGATACCAATACCAATACTTTTTACATATTTTATTTCTAGTTTAATGTGACCTCCCTCTCCCGTTTCTGTATTTATGAGAGAAATAAGGAGTAGGCTGTGGCCTTACCAATTCAAAATAATAGCTGCATAATGACAAGATGACATACTACTGTCAAAATGTTAATTATAATGAAAATATCCTGCTCAGAACTGCCACTTCATAACATCATCATATTATTTTGACTTAATCTCAGATGTTTAGCAAAGTTTGCAGTGTTGCCAAAGTATTTCACTGTTTTTTCAAACATATCACACACAGCGTCATTATTACCTTCACAGCTAAAATACAGCCAGACGTGACTGCTTTTACAGTCAGCCTATAGTCAGTTTTTTATAGTCAGTATTCAATCGCGGGAAATGTAAAGGGCTGCAGCGGCTCACTTCAAAGAAGCTCCATCACAGAGACGTAGCGCAAGCATGACTTTGACAGGCGGAAGGAAAAGTAGTTCCTATCAACCAAGTAACCTATAATTAGACCATCCCGGTGACAGTAAGATACTTATGATAAAACACACACTCGCTCCAAATTACTGACTTTAGATATCGATCCTTTTATATGAGTATCGATCCTAGAGCAGGAAACGTTGGTATCAGAAATATCAATACTTTAGGATCGATCCGCACATCACTACTATCTATCCTCAACAAACTGAGACAAATACATGGATGAATCACATTTATGAACTATGAGCAAGACGTTTTATTATCAGGCTCTCACGCCCATAAAGACATCATTCAAAGTTCAAACTGATTAGGGATCAGATAAACACTTTCAAAGTAATTTCACTGCAATGTTAGCTGTTGTTATCACTGGAAACCCTTTGATAGGGGTGGGCAATATTACACGATATTTCTGCGATAATGATATTCTTGATGATATGACACAATAAAATAATTTTAAACTCACAATAGCCATTGACCTCGCCTCATGGGAAATTTGGTTGTCCTCATACTCAACCGGCTGCTTCTGTTTGGCGTGGTGAAATAAGTTTGTTGTATTGCTCCCTTTTTTTGAACTAACTCCTTCACAATGGAGCCGGTAGCAACGTTACTTTGAATTTCAGCCATGCTTGTTTGTGTGTAACAGTATGAGGTCATTATGTCAACATGTCAAAATATTTCCATTGTCATGATATTTTGATTCTATCAAAAATGACACTGATATATTGTGAAAGACATGATAAGGAATAACCCTAGGGACCTACCATATGATTGTTTTTTCCCCCACTGATTACTTACTAATGTTGTTACACATGAGATGAGTAAAGCGTATGTGTCTTGGTGCCTTTTCATCATTTGGTTAGAACATCTCTCATATTCAAACGCTTGTATGATGAAATTTACATTTAGCTTTTTTGAGATTGGATCTCAAAAGAATAAATAGGGTATACAAAGTTACGCATTAGAAAGTAACTTGTTAACGTTTTCAGATTGCTTTTTTGTTGAGTATCGTAATAAGTGAGTTTGGCAATTCAAGCAATCAGATATTTAGTTACATTTTCAAATATGCAGTCCATTATTATTAAAAGCTTGCCTGTATTTCCCTGTTCTTTTTGTTGCCACAAAAAAACTAAAGAAAATGCATTTGCACAGTATCCAATTCTATGGTTGTGTCAGTGCTCATGTGTAGCTCAACTAGCTAGACGGCAGACAACAGCCTTTACGCAATGGAAGCAAGCAACTAAGCATTGACCTAGTTAACTAGTTGCATGTTGAAACATGTTGTACTATAATCTATACGAGCCCGTCTTATATTGTTTTCATAAACGCAGCTGTTCCTAATATGCCTCTGCCCAGTCTGCCTCAGGTGCCACCTTTCAGGCACCCTTGGTTTCGATTTACTTTCATGTACTTCAAATAATTCTGCAAAAGTAAATGACATGTTGTATGAACTTGTTATGGGATATGCTTTGAGCCCCAGAACCCTCTTGATATATCTTTACTTGTAGTCAACCATAATAGAGCTGTTAAGGGGATTATGGATCTGTCATTCCTGTTAGGGTAGCCTGCAGAGTTACAGATTATGGGCTGTAGAATAGGCTGTGCAGTGATGGTACAGTAAATACATTTAAAGGTAGACATACAGTAGAGCTATAAGCACCCTCTGGACAATAAAAATACCAGGGTTTTCATTTTTGGTAATGCAAAAGTACTCTAATGAGTTACTTTTCTCAGTAAGTAATGCTGTAACATAACAAGTTTTTAATTGCAGTCATCTTGTAATGTAACAAGTTACTTTTAAAAGTGTCGTTACCCAATACTGGTTCCAATCACATTTTCCTCACTAACTCCGTCACTGAGTCGTAGGGATGAATTTAGTTAGCTGGACACAAGTTTAGAAAGGAGCTAATATTTATTCTAATTTTGCATTGCATTACAGAACCAGGACAAGGAAGCATGGATGTAGGGTGACAGGCTAATAACTTTAAAATCCCTGTTTGTCATTTCTAATAAATCAGAGGGTTAGGGGTTTCTACCCATTGTGTTGCATACATGGCATTGCAATGTACACACACACACACCCACAAAAGTATCCAAAACATCACACACACACACACACACACACACACACACACACACACAGTGCCACGTGTTGGCTTCACTGATTACTGTGTGTTGTGTTCAGTGGTGTGTAAAGTGCTGCCGCTGCGAGTATTAGCCTGTTTATCAGAGTGTGTATTAACGTGCTGCAGCGCAGGGGATGGAGGGATGGAGGGACAGAGCGTGTGTGTGCGCGCGTGCTAGCAGGGGATCACAGGTGTGGTTGTAAGCTCCACAGAGAGCCTCTTTCCCCCCCATAACCCCTACGCTTCCCACCCTGAGCATCTTGGGTAATATCAGCCCACGGAGCACCTGCGTCCCTAACCCACAACACACACACACAAACACACACACACCTCTAATGGCCCCGTATCAGCCTGCCATACGGCTCTAATAGCCAGCTGTGTGAGCAGAAATCCAGTGGACCGTACCAACACTCACTGATGCAGTTGTAATATTAGATGTGAGTTAACTATGAAAAAAACTTTGTAGTCTAGCGACACAAAACAGCACATGAATGCATCCCCATCATCTCGAATAAACTCAGAAATACTCTGATTGGATGAAAGTGTTGGACATCCAGCAAACAAATATAGGACAAGACAAATATTTATGGCAAGAGCTCACAGAATGTCAGATATTAAAAGGACAATTCTGGTTTTTACAACTTATTTTCATAGTCATTCATCTAATAATAATATTATACTATCCAAGTTTTAATTGCTGAGAGTCTAGCGGGACCAATCAGACAGTCCGACACAGTGTAAACAAAACATATTTCGAAGCAAAAACAAAGGTGAATGGTAAAAATGTCGTAAGTCTGTAAAAACAGGTTACTTACAGCCTTCAGCTGGTCTGTAAAGGCTGCTACCACAGTCAACAAGGGCCAAATACACACACCAGCACACCCACATTGTGGAACTTCAGCGCAAATGTTTACCACCTCCCTTTCTACACAGAAAATCATCAGCAAGCATTCACTTAAAGCCAGAGTCTGAACAGAGGAGGGGTTGACAGATGGAGATACGGACAAGCAGAGGCAGATTTGTTAGCGTGGCACTTACAAAGTTTCAAATTGTTATCAGGTGCCCTGGCAAGTAGACATGAAGCTGCACAGAGTTAGCACAACTCGTAAATGAATCTGTTTCTAATGGTTAACATTTCAGGGAGATTCCTCATTGGTATGTATCAACAAATACAACCATGAATAACAAATTTGGTATGTAGAATGATGCCACAAAAATGTTTTTTTCTGGACATTCTTGTCATTTTCACCTGTACACAAGGCTTGAATTGACTTCCACATGTGACCAAGAGCTTGCTGCATTAACTCATCTCAGTGATAATGATGGTAACAAAAGCCCCTGCAGTGCTAACGCACAGACTCCACATGAGGTTGCACTTGTCTTCAGTCATGAGATGATGGACAACAGATTGTTAATCACAACCAGTTTCACCTTTGTCCCAGTAGTGACAGCTGAGAAAGCCTGCAATGATCCCTACGGACCGCCCACTCACATTGTGTCGTTTATCATCTGTCTGACCGTTTCTTCATTTGTGTTTATATCTCAGACAGTGCTCGGGAGTTAAACGTTGTATAGGAGATTTAAAAATACTTTTAAAACAGTCTGTGCCCCCCACCCATCTAATTGCATTGTACACTTTGAATTTTGCACGTTACAGCTGCTGTTTTTACATTCATATGTTTGTGGTTAGGTTGGTGGGGACTGTGCACTTTACATTTGCATTCGACAGCTGTCCTTTTTATTAAGTTTGTGGTTAGAGTATAGGTATGAGAAGGCTAAGGCATTTACATGACAACATGAACATTTAGCCCCCTACAATGCAGTACAAACACTTTACATATGACATGAGTGTGTGCGCTGTACTCCTGAGCTGCACACCTAAAATTTGTTTGTTGTGGAGACCTGTTTTGCTGTATTTTCTGTTGTACCTAATGATGTTGTTGTGATTGGTTTGTAATTGTTGCTTGGTTATTTGTTTGATCCTGTTATCTGACACTGTCTTGACTAGGTCTCACTTGTAAAAGAGGTTTTAACCTCAAAGTGAAGTAAAGGTAAAAATAATAATAATAATAATAAATCAACCATCAGAGGATTCATTTAATTGAAATGAACTGTAGCTAGCAACTAACAACAAATGGAGCAACTTTTTGTGATGATTAGGGGCCGTTTGGTGCATTTATGGCCTATATAATTCATTATATTAAAGAGGTTTTCAACAGGCAAAGAGGGCAAACGCTTCACACAGAGAATACTTTGGAAAAGTTTTATCATTTTTTCATGTCCTGCCCACAACAGAAAGAACAATAGTTAAACATCAAAGTGGAACAAATCAGAAACTGTGTGTGCTCCATCCAGGACAGAGATGACTATTAAACTGAAATAGACTGTTAAAGCAAATAATGTGTTTTCATACTCTGTTCCCTCGTGGCACAAATTACACAAAACAGTGTAAGTGACAGTGGTTGGATCCCACGTATGATCACAGATTCAGTTCAGGTGGATTGTCAACATTTACATCACAATGTACATAAATGTCCAGTAGAAAACAGCTTCATCCCTTGTCTTCCAGTCTGTTTTAGAAATAGTAAACATTACGATCAAACTTAAACTATGTAACATTTCAGTTCAAACTTCTTCAGACTTGCTCGTCCCCTTTTGTCACATTTACAAAAGACATTTGTAGTCATTTCAAAGAAAATAATAACAAAACTATAATAATAATAATAATAATAATATTCAGCTTTCAGTAAATATAAAGTTAGCAATAAATATTGATGGGAAGGAACTGGAGTACTGTCAGCAAGGCTTGAGTTTCCCATAGCTCAGTTGACGCAGAGACCTTCTAAAGCAAATTTATATATACTATAATTTTTCACAGATTACAAATGTAAAATGGCCGTCAGTTTAGATTGAGTTTGGGTTGAGGTTCTCGTGTTTTATATCCCTGCATACCTCTATTTCCCCTAAGGTGAATGCCCTTCTAACGAGGTACCGCGGACCTATGTCGGTACGGTTTATGTTCGGTGCCAATGCAATTGCATCCATCCATCCATCCATCGTCAACCGCTTATCCTGCGTACAGGGTCATGGGGGGCTGGAGCCAATCCCAGCTGACATCGGGCACACCCTGGACAGGTCGCCAATGTAATTGCATGTCACCCTAATAAGAATGGTGATATGAGCCAAGTGTTTCAATGTGTTTTTATTTATTTATTTGTTTGATTGAATGTATTTATTTATTTTTTCTTTTGTCCAGAAAAATAATGTATGTGTGCTTTGGGAGGATTTTACTCAAAAGCTGTAGTGAGGAGAGTTTGTAAAGATGGCAGCAGAGTATACTTGTTGTGTTCTCAGACTGCGGTGCCACTGCAAATCCAGATTTGTTCATTTATTGGCATCTAAGTCCCATCAAGGTGCTTGTGAGTCATAGCGGGACTAAAATTTTCCTCAAAAGTTGCTTGAGTAGTAAACAAAGTTTACTTATGGACCAGAGACTGAAACCAGTTTCCTCCCTTACAGTATTACTGGTCACAAACTCATCATTTTTCTTGTGAGAACACGTCAAATTCAATTACCATCTTAACTCCTACTCTACACTTACCTTAAAGGAAATTTATGCCAAACTCTAACAAGTATCAAACATTTTAACCTGTAAACATAAAGAACAAAAACATACATAAATAAACATAAACCAATTGTTAGCTTAAAAAAAGAGGCTGGAGATTTGTATAGTGGAAACTTCTTCTTAAACCACTCCTGCAGTATATTCCACTTCTCAACTGTCCAGGCATTTAATCAGTATCCATTCGTCGCTAAATACACACCTTCATGTTTAACTATTGCATTTAGACAATGATTGTGAAGGAAGCTGTGTACAGAAATGTAAGAGAAGTGGATTGTGCTGCAGGAGTAGTTTACAGTCACCTTTAACGCATTTGCAGAGGAAAGTGTTGGAGATTTTGGCAATGTTGTAGTGATGATCTAGTGCTGACTGAAATGTATTCCCGTCCTCAGCAGAAAAATTAGGAGTATAAAGGAGAAATGTGTTTTTTCTTTAAGTGGTATTGAAAATCCTCTACAGGCAGCATCAAACCAAAAACACTTGTAGTATCTGGCGGTAGTGGTAGTATCTTTAGATCCCTTTTCAGTTAAACTTACTTCTTATTTTTCCACAGTTCTTCAGATATTAACGAGCTCTGATCACCAGCTCTGCTAAAGTATGAAAATGTGTGTTTATTCACAGGTTATCTGTCTGTGGGCTTCACAGTTTGATGGTGTCCATCTAATGTTTTCCTCAGTTCTCTCCGTCTTGTTTCTCTGCTGTTATCTCTGTTGCTCTGCAGAGTGGGGGCTGTCCAGACTGCTGTAGGGGGACAGGGAGGAAGTCGCTGGCACTGAGACTTTCCCATCATCCCCTTCTTCCTTCTCTACCTCCATTTCCACATCCCTTTCTTCTTGTCTGTTTCCTCCCTCTGTTCTGAACACCTCCGCTGATCCTCTCCCATCCTCGCTCGACTCCTCAGACGCAGAGAGACCCTCCTCCCCTTGACTCCCCACCCTGCCTACGCCTCCCTCGCTCGGACTCAAGCTGTCGCTCTCGTCCACCCCGGGGATGGGCTCTCTGACCTGGTTGTGGTGCTTGACGTTGTAACGCTGGTTCTGGAAGAACTTGATGATGGTGTGCTTGGGTAGATCCAGCTGGGCTGACAGGGTGTGAATGGCCTCCTGGTCGGGGTAGAGTCCCACATCGCCAATGAAGCTCTGCAGGATTCCCAGGGCCTCAAGGGAAATCCGTGTCCGCGAGCGGGCCTTCTTTGGTCCTCCCCCTCCAAGGCCAGGGCTCATCCCACGCTGGGGCCCGTCTTCTGAGCCATGCAACACCAACGATGGGATGGGCTGTGGTTCTTCGTGAATGGGAGATGGCGCTGTTGGAGGTGGTAGGGGCTGTCTGTGTAGTGCCTGTTAGGAAAAGAAAATTCAAACTAAGAAAATTAAAGTATATTTTTTATAAAAGACACTGCTTGTATATGTAAAGACGTTACTTAGAGAGTTTTAAAGGTTATCAATGAGTGTGTTCATTCTTCACCTTGGAAACAGATTGCCAAAAACTAAACAATTTTAACTGAAGTCCACTTACTTTTTTTTTCTTGAAATTTCAACTTAATCTCACAGTCTTCATCAGCATACATACGGGTCTTTCCCCCCCTATATGAACACTTGTATTTACATGACTGATGCTCACTTGAACTATTTGCCGGCAAACTCCATTTACTGATAAAGACCATGAGATGCAGTTGAAAGTCTGGAAAAAAGCTGTTCAGTTGACATTGAGTTGTCAGACGCAGTTACTACTGTTAAAAGTTGTGATACTGTACATTTGGAATAGCAGTAAACAAATGAGAGCGAGGTGGAGAGCAGCCTCTGTGAAATACTGGTTGTAATTAAGCCCTGTGTTTCTCAAAGTATTACATGTCTGATAAGCTGCTTTGTTTTTTTCCTGTCTCTTCTACAAATCTCTAGTGTCTTTTAACTGGTGTTTTGCCTCAATGCTCCCACTGCAGCTTTTCACAGTACCTTTTCTTGTACACTTTGTCAACTTCCACCAACCTCTTTGTTGTTTGTCAGATATTTAAAGTTATGTTATGCATGTGGCACAGCTGGCTTGATGCCACCACAGGAACCTCAAAGGAAACAAACATTTTTCACTAATTTGTATCTACACAAAATGCTTCCTTTATTGGCTGCAGTTATCACCATTATTAAAAAGGTTTTGATATTATTGATAAGGGTTAAACGTTTTTTCAGGTTTCCCCTAAAACAAACGATGTTCTGTAGGTATATTCTGTCTGAGTGGTTTCCACAACATTTTAGAAGAAAATAAATTAGTACAGCTCCAAACCATTATGCATAAAATTTCCCACCTCAAATTTCATGATCTGGGACAGACTTGGGGATACTAAAGCTTTGAGTAAAGCCTCTCATGTCAAGTATACTACATGAATAAAATGTAATTTGATTTGCCTAATATTAAAAACAAAAACTTTTTCTGCAATTGTTTTTAATTTTCCAACTATCATTACTTTTGTATTTGTACTAGTTGCACTAATTAAAATAGTAGGAAATGCAGCAAACAAATATTCAAAGTTTTACCATGTTAAGTGATTTTCACTTTTTTTGTTGTTGATGTTCTGGACATCTGCACATAGCAAAGATATAAAGATTTTAAAACATTTTTTGCCCAAAGGCAAGAAAGTTATTTGTTTGTATAATTTGGTAATATTAACAGTGTATGGCAATGATTTATAGTTCCCTTTAAGTAATTTATACACAGATAACTTAGCAGAGGCTTGGTAAGGACCAACACATCCATTATTACAGATTCAACAGTTCAAGACAACAACTAGATGTAGAGATACTGAAGTTTTATCCAACGTTTCCATCACAGTCTGTGTACCTCGCGATGTGTAATTACAATATAAACCTTAAACTCCTCATCAGCAGTGTAATAAGGGAACCACTCAGCTCCTCTTTCAGTGCCCCTCTACAGAGTCATTAACGGAAATGTAGTACAAGCGGAAGTGGGACTGACCAGCTTCCATCGCCCTCCAACATGCACGCTAAACTCCCAAATTCATCACACAAACAACCACACTACTAGAGCTCATTAACAGGGCGGGGTGGCCAGCACACCCAAACACAGGAATCCAACACCATAAATCTGTGGTCCATCTGAATTAAAGGGCCTAAATAAAGATAATGGCAATTCCTTTTTCTCTGCTTCAATAATTACAGGGTATATCCTGAATAATATTGAGGTTAGGGTCAGACTGCAGAGCATTTTGGTTTCGGAGAGAGGGTGGGATGGAGGAGGAGCGTTTAGCAGGAAATGTGTGGGCAGGTCATTTACCACTTCTATTTTCAATGACTTATGGGACACAAATATGACAAAGAGGAGGGCTGCTGAGAGGAGCAGGTGGTAAGAACAGACAGAGGAATCTTTTCTAAACAGCACATGAAGAAATCACATGTTGCGTTCTCTCATCCATAAAACACTTAGGTTATGTTATTTGTGATTTGATTTGTGTTCTTGCACATGGCTGCAGTGAGGTCGAGTGGTTGTGTATTTTTAAAAATTGGATTTTCACACACATTTCCCCTAGTTTTAATCTTATTAAAAAAGGAACTCAAAATAATGATCCGAAACTACTTTACCATTGTTACGGGACAAAAAGACCACAAAACTATATTCTAGGAGAGCACCGAACCCCGGCTACTGGCTGCACGTATGTACCTGCTGGTCTGGAATGTGCAGGACAGTGTGGAGCCTGTCGCTGTGCTGCTGCCTCGACTCCTCTTCGTAGACCTGGTCTCTTTCAGCTTGCTTTAATGCCAGGAACCTCCTGATGGTGCACAGGTTCTCCCACAGTGTGCGGTTCTCAGGGCTCGGGCTCTCTTTCCACCTGAGCAGCTCACACAGCCAACCCTGGAGGGAAAGCACAGTCTGTTTCCTTCTCCGATGAAAAAGAAAGTTTTGACCAACCCAAGAAGAAAGACCTGATGTATGTGATTGTTTGTTTGTTTGTCCACTTCTGCAGTCACTGTTTTTGTCACTACGTTGTGTTTGCTGACAAATGTGTTGCTAGTTGGACTGAACACTGTACATCAGATACTCAGATATCTAATTTAGCACATTCAGTGGCTTTCCTCATACTCCTCTGGGTTCCTAAACTGATTGGAGTCACACACCGCTGTGTACAGGTACCTGACTTATTCAAATATAATCTGAAAAAATCATACTGTTTATTGTGTTAGAATAGAAAAGAATATAGAAAGAAAAAAAGCAGAAGGAAAAGGTCTGAGGGGAGCAGTGAGTGTCTGCAAGTCTGCGTGTGTGTGTGTGTGTGTGTGGATTGGATTATCTCTGCTAGGCTGACCCAGGATCTGTCACCAGCTGTTGTTTGTGCGCAGCCTTCAGCCTGGAAATTAATGGTAATAATGTGATCATCCCTCCATCATCTTGTCTATCTTTTCCTCCATCTTGCATCCTTCTGTTCCTCCTTCTCTGCTGCCCCCCAACTCCCCCATCTCCCATCCCTGCTTTATCATTTCAGACGTTTTTTGCCTCTCACACATTAACACACACTTTCTCTCACACACTTCCTGTCTGTGTTGGTAATAAATTACTCGCATGAAGTGTTCTTAAAAAGAAATGTGAAGGCATTTAAACTCGTTTTGAAACCATCCACTTCCTCTCTGCCTCCCCCTCCCTCTACCTCCGTGGCAGACTCCGCTTTGATCTCGCCTTCGATCAGCCGCAGTGTTTATCTGAGGATGGAGACATGATACCACAGCGGGTAACCAGATACTCCACACGCCCCCGCAAACACACAGTCACACACCTGCATGCTGTGCCCTCATCAACTCCTTCAAAGATCATCAACCCAGCCCGGAACTGTGTACAAGGATGTATTACACCAGGTTTGTGTGTGTAAACTGATTTTTCTCTGTTGAACAACTGAAGGCAAGAGTTCAAGAGTTTACCTCCAATCTGAATGCAAGTTTAGGCCACCCATGTGGTTAAAGTGCTGTAAGATAATCAAAGAGTGCATCTTAAAGCACTTCACTTGTTTCATTGGGACTGACCTGACTTTTATTGGCAGCCACTTTGGCGAACAGAGCCTGGGAGACCTTCGCCCTCTTCATCTCCTGTTGGATGTCTTCGTAGATCGCCGACGTGATGTTCACCAGCGAGTCCAGCTTCAACGGCAGCTCTGCACCGGTCAGGACGCACTTCGCCTACACAGAGCAGGACACTGAGATGAAACTTAGAAATACTGTAGAGGTTTTTTATATTTACATGGTTACATAAAAGGTGAGATATAATGCATTATTCATCTCTTTTGTGACAATTCTCCTTTATTACTTACAGAATATCCATACTAAGAATTACATGCAACATTATTGCAAGAATAACAGTAACAACACATAAACTGTGATGAAAAAAGTGGAAAATTATAGTGATTTTGTATATTCACTATATGTTATATGACATTCTGCTGGCTTACATAGTATGCAGTTTAAAAGCCAATGTGAACGGCTGTTCAGCTGCTGGTAAGCAGTGGATCGTTTTGGATTTTGTGCAGCCAAAATTTCACATTTGAGGCCCTAAACAGTCAGCGCATATTGGCTCCCGTTACAGCAGATACAGTATCAGGTAGAATCTGGTCTTACATGTGTTCCTATTATTGGGTCCACCCCTTTATGCATAATTTTCACATTCATGTTGTAAAACTTATTGAAAGTTTCTAATTTATAGCTAACTTGTCCATAACACACTGTGCAGCTCTGAATATGTGCGCAACTTCATCATGAACTCTAGACAGAGGACACATTAAGACAGGAAATAATTTTAAAGATTTGTTGCTGTGTTTAATAATTTTTTTCCTTCTAATTTGCGTGTGAATTCACTCTTTTATTACTGCATTAAATAAATGTAATTTTAATGTTATTTTGCCGCTTTCTTAAGACTGGTCTTATTTACACTATTGTCATTTGTGCATGTTTGTGTCAGTGTAATTTTGTGCAGCAATCCAGACTGTAACAGAGTTATACAAGTTGTATAAAGTCTGATTTATTTCTCTCACTGCCCCACATGCAGAGCTGGTATTACTCCTTATAACTGTGCTGTCCTGTGTGTGTGTGTGAATCTGTGTGTATGTGTGTACCTGTGTGTGTCTGTGTGTGTTGGTGTTGGAGATGTGGATGGTGGAGTGGTTGTGGTTGGCGTTCGTGCTCCTCTCTCTCTCCTCCTGATAGATGCGGTCTCGCTCGCCCTCTGGCAGGTTGAGGAAGTTCTGCATGGCCTTCAGGTTGACCAGCAGCGACTGTGAGGCCGAGCGAGGATCCTCCTCCTTACGAAGGATCTCTGACAGTAGCCCCTACAGCCAATCACACACAGTGTTACTCACAAGGTGTGAAAGTCATTGCATCATCTCTGGAACACAGTAAGATCATTTTATTTCCATTTACCTGTGTGCGGTTAAAAGCCACACGGGCGAACACGGCCTGGGAAATGCTGGCCCTCTTCAGCTCATTCCTGACTTGCTGGTATATGTCGAAGGAGACTTCAGCCCCTGAGCAGTTGAGGCTGGGCTCAGTAGTGGCCCCAGAGCCCTTGCATGTCCGTGAAATGGGCGGATGGTTGAGGAACCGCTGGTCGACTGCCTGTGGGTGCTGATGGGCGAGTAGGCGGCTGACTGCTAGCTGCTGGTTGATTAGGTGGGCCATGGCGAGCTGCTGACGGACAAGCTGTGGGGACAGGAGCCCGCTGTGGCCCAGGAGAGGTGAAGCCTGCGGACGCAGTGGAGGACTGGGGTGGTGCTGGCTGGTGGGGTGAGGCAGACAGTGAGGCTGGGTGGAGGTCTGAGAGTCCCCGAGGCCACTCTTGATGGACAGAGCTCCCGGTCCGCCCAGGGTGCCCAAATGGGTGGGGGAGGGTAAGAGAGAGGGAGGACGCTGGCTGAGGACGCTCAGGTCCAAATCCCTCTCCACTGTATCAACACACACACACCCCACATATTTCAGAAAATGTAATTTATTAAATTTGTTTTTTAACCAATATCTGATTCATAAACCTTAACATGCACTCTAATTGTACATGGATATGCAGATTGAGCTTTTAACCTCTTCCATTCATTCTGTCACTGGATTCCAAAACTCCAACATGGAGTTGCATTATATATATAATATTTCACTAGAAAGTCGTCAATAAAAGATGAACATACCTTTTATTTCTGACTTGTCCTGTGCTGACCACATCTTCTCAATATATTCACCTGAGGGGGAGGGGGAGTAGTTTGTATATTGAGAGCCCTTCATTTTTCCTCCCATCCACGTGCCCGCGCGCGCACACACACACACACACACACACACACAATGTATTTCAAAGCAACAACTAACATGACATGAAATCTTCCATCCTTCTGTTCTCACACCACTAACACAATAACATTCCTGTGTGCCGCTGCTGCCTAAATTATTAATTCAAATTAATTCAAAGTGCCACATGTTCATATCATGTCTACTGCATGTGTAGCCTAACTGTATTGGTTATCCACAGTTCTATAAACATGGCTTATTGTGAAGGGGCGGCACAAGTCAAAAACAGAGATAAGGCCAAAGTCTTCATAGCATCACAAAGGACTGTGCTGTTGAAACCTTTCTAGGATGTTTTTGTACACCGCAGGCTGGTCTAGTGGTTCACAGGATGATCTCATAACCTCTAAGTCTTTGGTTTAGCGTAGCACTGAAGTCCCATTTTCACTCACGATCTCCAGATAAGATCAAATAACTGAAGAATGTTCCCTCTTTGTCACCGCATTGAACTTTTCTGTTCTCCTGGATTTTAACGGCTTCTCTGCTCGTCTCCGCATAAATCTGCTTCTTATTTTGCTTCTACTGGGTTTGGTTGAGAGTCACATTTTAGGTTATTAGGGGAATAAAAGTTCGAGTGAGGTTTGGCAGGGCTTCAGGTTTTTACCTTCCCAGTGTGTGTGCGTAGAATAAGTATAAGAGGAGCTCTTATTCCTGGGTTTTCGCGGTGTGTGTGTGCGTTGGGGGGTTGCTGCTGTTTTCCATTAGGAGTTAAGAGCATTTAGTTTTGTCATGTGTATGAGGGGTGACATTAATGCAAACCATGTGTGACAGTTCCTTCCTACTGAGAGCTGTCACTGACAGACGTCTCATGCAGCAGATTAGACACATACAGGCTGACACGTGCTCGTACACATACAGGGGGTGGACAGAAGAATGGAAAAACTTCATTAAAAAGGATCACATGTAAAGCAACTAAACTGCAAAAACAAAAGGCAGCCAGGCAGGTGAGTCGTATTAAGTCGAGCTGTGTCAGTTTTCAAAAGAGCTCTGACAGTCTCCACCTTTATAAGTTTCCAAAGAAGCATGAGGCAAATAAAGTGTAAACAGCTGAACAGTTGATGGGTTAGGTGCAGGAGGGTTGGTCGCTGAAACTGTAAAGGTTTTTAACAAGGCAGGAGATTTTAACAAGGAAGCTCGTGCCGTCAAACTGCTGGATGGATGGACACTTGACTGAACAACAAAAGTTACCAACAAAGTGAAGCAACACCTGTAACAGACTGCGTGCGCACAAGGGCCCAGATCTGCGTGCGCACAAGAGCCCAGATCTCCCTGTGAGCATGTGTTGGAATTTTACAATAGAGATTTCTGTTCAGCTGTGGTCGCCTATTTATTTACATGTAGGGCTTCGACTTTTCACTTTATACTAAGATCAAATAAGATTTGATTTAAGGGGTGAGACCACCCCAAATAACAAAAACTTCCTGTGTTTTCTCACTTGTCTCCAGCTGTATCTAGATAGTTTTGGATTTATCTGCTGAGGTTTTGAGATATGTGTCTCGTTTCTGATATGTTTATCTCCAGCTGAATACAAATAGGAGCACAAAACCTGCAGCTAATGAGTCACTCTCCGCCCAAACAGATCTGTATATCAGTTATTTGACCATCCGGTGCCTTGTTCAAGGGTAGTTTTTGGTACATAGGGAAAGCATCACTTATTCACTTAGCGCCATAACGTTATCCACTCCTGTTTCATCCAAGGAAAATCCACTGGTACAGATATATAACAAAATGTATTGCTCTTAGACTTACAAAATGGATGAGTGTAAGGTGTAAGAGTTACCTTTGATGCGTTTGTACCGCTTGTACCAGCGTCCAAACTCCTGGCATTTAGAGGTGGAGACGTTGGCATAGTAGGAATTGTTCACTATCGCTGAGATCATACTCTGACAGAAAGAGAGGTTAATAACACATTTGAGAGAAATAAATGGACAATAAATACAATTACTTGAACACTTTCATTACTTTATTATTGATTATTGATGGTTAGATGGGATTAAGACCACATAATAACATAAAAGGAACTCTGAAATGTGAGAATATCCAGCATCATTAACCTCAGAATTCTGACTTTACACTCAAAAGTGAGAAATTCATCTAAAAACTACTCTAACGATTCAACCCAGAGTCAGTTTATGAAAAGCCTGTGTATAGTCTGAGGAGTGGCAGTGCCTTGAGACTGGGTGATGAGTTTTTATTACAGAAACTTGGAAATCTCAGGAGAGGCTTGACTCACTACGGACTTATTAAAACTCTTTGCTCACCCGCCCTTTCCCAACATGCACTGCGGTCAGTTCTACAGAACAGGAGATGCACACAGAGTCCAAAGTCCACAAGAGTAGCGAAAGCTCAACATGGGAAACACTGAGGATCCAAACTCACATGAGTCAGGCTGCAAACACACACCACCCACACACTTCCCCTAATCACTAATTACATCATGACTAAGTCCTGTGTATAAATCACAAGTCGAAATGACACACTCTCAAGTCAAATGAGTGTAGGGTGTGTGAGCAGGATAATTGAGGTGTGCGTGTTTGCATCCTTTCCCATGGGACGATATCAATAAGTGTGTGTGTGTGTGAGAGAGAGATAGAGAGAGAGAGAGAGAGAGAGAGAGAGAGAGAGAGAGAGAGAGAGAGTTACTTAGTGTGTGGTGAACTGATGATGAAACCACATGTGTTTAGAGAAAATAATTAGCTGCATCTCTGCTATCTGTGTGTGTGTATGTGTGTGTGTGTGTGTGTGTGCGTGCGTGACAAACAGAATCAAACCCAGATAAACATTTCGCTCTCCACAAGGAATCTCCTTACTTGCCAATTGCACAAATGTTTAATGAAAAATGAGTTATCAATAGCCTGTCACCTGTCAGCCAAAATCTCGGAAAGTATGAATAAAGAACTAAATTAATTTGAATTTTTGGGTAGATTTCCACAGAGTACTACCACACGTGATCTTTTAGCAGAGTATATGAAACTAAAACTACTTTCAAGGCATTTAATACTGTTTATGTTAATATATTTTTTACATCAAACCCAAATTCTTGCACATTTGTTTCAAGGATGTAGTGATTTCTTCACACCATCACCAAGGTGAAACTGATTGCTGTTTCCTGATTTCTTCCTCGTTTGCAAGACCGCTTCCAGACCAAGTGTACATATAAAACAAACATGCAAAAATGTCTGAACGACACCTGTGTAGATTTATTTCAAAACATAATTACCATTTTTAATAGCCATTTATTATTAGCATTTGTCATTACATTTTGAATTTGACCAACTAACAATCAGCACATTTTTCCAATTAGTTAAAATAATTGTTAGTTGCATCAAGAGGTGCATTTTGCTGGGGCTGAATAATCCAGACATTATAGATATTTATTGTGTTGCCACAGACGTTAAAGAGCTTCCCTGCTCCTCACTATATTTTTTATTCTCAAGTTCCTTTCCAAACAAACTGGAAACATGAAACACATTGCCTCACTTGTGCCAGGACTATTCACTCTGGGTGTTTACAACAGGTGTGTGAAATGGAGACTTTGTGTACTGTAGCTGCTGTGGCGCTGGTGGGAACTTACCTGGGAGAGGGGACACTCCTTGGCCAGTGTGCTCTGGTTGGTCTCTCTGAGCAGCTCTTTGAGGGCGTTCCTCACTGTGGCGTGGGTCCACTGCTCAGCTGGAAGCTCCTCGAGCCGCGCAAAGCTACGCATGTGAAAAGCTTTGTTGTTATACGCCAAATAAAACTTTCATTCACTCAGGCCAGGGCTGTAGGAGGCTGTCACATTGCTAAAACCAACCAACAACCTGCTATAATCATTATGTACATTAATTTAAAGGAGCAGTAACAAGCATTTTGCTGTCAGAAGTATTTTCCCTGTTTTCAGCATTGTTTTCATGGCTTTTTATTTGTCTTTTTAAGTTAATTATCCTGTTGAAAACAGGCACCTTTTTCCAGAAAAAACGCCTAAAATAACATACACAAAATGAATCAGGAATAACTCCTCAACCATTTGGCCTAGATGCATAATTCTGGTCTCCTTTGAAAAGTCAGACGCTAAGGATCCATTGTATATTAATATATTTATTTTACTATTACAGACTACATGGAGATGCAATTAAGAAAATATCTGATATTTTCATCCTCGCCTGGTAAAAAAAAGCTATATTTTAATGCAATAAACCATCAAAACCATCATAAGGAAGCTTATAATGCAACTGAATATCTTCTAATATACCTAGAATGCAATTGTAACTGTAAATCTGATGAAAAAAAACTAAAATACAACAGTTATACAACATTTTCAAAATATACCAGGCGAATGTCCATATTTAGGCACTATTTACTGTTAAAATGTTGACTTTTATCGGTAGATATCTTTAAAACACATTTTCTGTCCATACAACCAAATTCCAAATGACAAAACATTGAAATAATGATAAAAACAGTGAGTATTCATCAACAATCCCTTAGACTCGGAGCAACAACATCGGCGTAAAAGTCGACTACAGCACCGTTGCCCCCGGTACCGGGGGCAACTGTTTTCAACAGGTTATTATTTCTGCTTTCTTGTTGTGCCTGCCAATAACAATCCATACAGTAAGCTGAACTTGCTGCATCAGAATGTATTTCAGAATTGACACAATTACAGTGCTTAAACTTTAAAGAGGTGGTATTATGCTCATTTCCAGGCTCAAAATCCTATTTTGGGGTTGTGCCAGAACAGGTTTACATGGTTTAATTTTCAAAAAAATCCACCATATTTTTTGTCATACTGCACATTGCTGCAGCTCCTCTTTTCACCCTGTGTTGAAGGCTTCATTTTAGCTATGGAGTGATACATCTTGTCTCTAAATGATCTTTCTTGGGAGTTGCACATGCGCAGTTCCTAGTTAAGGACTACTAGCCAATCAGAAACAGAGAAGAGCAGGTCAGCGAAAAGACGGTATACAGCTTCGATTCAGCTGTCACAGTAACAACTTTATGTCCAGTTACTGCTTGGAGGGTAGCTAGTGTTTGGAAGGGAGAGGAGAGGTGTGCTGCAGCTCAGTGTTTTTCCACTGGTGTTTTTGATGGCGTGTCGGACTTGTCGCTCAACGACTTTCTTGTGACATCACAAGAAAGGAAAGTAAAGGCTGGACTACAAACGAGCTGTTTTTAGGCAGTTCAGAGCAGAGTTTTCTGTGGGAGATGGAAACTTCCTTTGGGGTGGACTTTAGGCTTTTTCACTTTGCAAACCTAGTACATACACAAAAAAGATATATAACTCAATAAAGGAGAGGGAAAAAAGCCAAAAAGCATAATACCACCTCTTTAAATTAACCTATACCACAGCTTGGGGGGCCCTGGGGTAAACACTTGTTGTTTGACCTCTATGGACCCAACCCCCCTCCCACCCCTCCAGTCATGTCCTGTAAAGTGTTGTAATAGTAACCACTGACGAGGGGAAAAAAGGAAACTTTAACTTTTATGCTGATTTTTGTTTGTATGATGAGTCTAAATGAATGATATTAAAAACCAGTCCATAATAACAACAACTAGCAGCTTAGCCCCATCTCATTCCATACCATATCATGTGAAATAAACCTAATACACACACACACACACACACACACACACACACATGGCTGACCTGTGCAGTAGGATCCGCAGTGTGACCATGTGGTAAACGTCCAGCAGCATGTCAGCCACTGTTGCCTCTGGAGCGTCTGTTAAGTAGTGGATGGGCATCGGTTTCCACCTGCCCACTTTAATGATGCCTGGGGAAAACAAACCAACAGGACAACAAATGCACAATTAAATCACGTTGTCACCGTCTGTTTAAAAGCATTCATCTAAAATAAGAATACTGCATTGTTAGAATCTAGTTTTCCTGTTCTTGCGTTTTCTTTTCGACGTAAACCTAACCTGCTTGTGTTGTGTGCGTTGAGGAGCTCTCCCAGTCTTGGAGCATCACCATGGGGTTGAACATTCCCCGGGCCTTCCCACAACCATGACTGGAAGTGCAAATCTAAACAGGCCTAATCGCGTTAGGATCTGCTAAATCAAACACAGACCCTGCCTGGGCTCGGCCTGCCAGCCTCAATCTTTGTGTCAAATTTGTGTGTGTGTGTGTGTGTGTGTGTGTCTTCGTTGCATGAGGATGGTAGTGATAGGGGCAAAAGAACAAAGCGCTCTTGGGTCTCTACAGTTGATTAATCAGAGGAGAAATGTAAAACCAGCTCAACATTAAAGACTGAAGCAGGCTGTGAATGAGAGCGGCGTTTTGATGTTGATGTACTGAATAAATACTGTGAGGTAATGTTTTCTTGTCTGACAGCACAATATTTCTTCTCAAAACTGGCAGTTATTGTGTGTCCTGCAGCTGACTTTGCTTTAAAAACGATTGTTAATACAGTACTTTCACATGTCATCAGGTTACTGACATGAAGATGCAGACATCCTTTAATATTTCAAACTCTCCCCGGCCCAAAATAAATTCAGTGACAGAACTAAAAAGTTATATCGTCAGTGCGATGAATATTTTAGCATTAAACAGATTAATCAAATCTCATTTTACCAACCAACCCACAATTATCTCTAGAGCCCAAATGCCATAGATTGAAATGGCCAATATTATCAGCTGATTTGATATCAACCATATCAGTATCTTGTATCTTGCTTACATGTTGGCAACTAGATAAAATGATCTTGCAGTACAAAAATGCCAAAGAATTGTTTTGGGTAATTTAAAAAATAGTGGATCCATAACATTGTTTGTCCAGAGAGCACATTGGAAGATGTCCCCCTCACTACAAGTACAGTACATTTATTAGTGTCAATTCTTTAATGACACAATTTAAACGATCTTCATATGTTCATGTTAATCTTATAATACTTTAATAATCCTAGAGGAGAAATTTGTTAGTCCTCTTTTCTTAAAAAGATTAATCTGCTTTCATATGTTGCCCACATCTCCCTTTTTTTTCTCCACAGATACAATTGTATTGGCATTGTGCTCATTGGTGGTGCCTTCCCTAGTTGAAAAACAACAGAGCTGGATGAGACTGACACAGCTGTACAGGTTGCTGTATGTCAAGTTGCAGAAACTCTTATTAAATAAACACAAATTTCTTCCAATGTTATGAAAATGTTTACTACTCACAACTCACTCCAGTTTAGAAATGATGCAGGAATATAAATGTAAGATTAACATTGAAGCATTAAAACAGCTTTCACAATAGGAAATGTAGGCTATTTAAGATATTGTCCTATATTGAAATATTGTTCCTTAAGACAAGGTTTGGGTTATTTTAAGATCCTCTAGTGGTTTCCAGCCTTAAAACATGGTAAACCGCTATCTTTAAGTGAGTAATATCCAGTGTTGGGCAGTAGCATCGCTACAAGTAGTACTAATTTAACTACATTTCTCAGTAGCTTGGTGGTAGCGTTGCTATTTTCTGAATCAAATAGCTTTTCAGTTACAAAGCTCTTTTATTGACCTAGTAGCGCGGTAGCTTCCACTCGCTACATTTCCCCAAGAATTTCTGATGGATCAGTAAGTGACGCCACCGCCACACACGGACCTGTATGTGCAGCCGGCAGAAGCGCAGAAACCTGTTTCCATGAGATGAGCTCTCTCTCTCTCTCAAAATAAAAATGACCTAACTATAAAATATAGTTGTAGATAATATAGATGTAACTAAGCTACTTTTAGAAGAGTGTAGAGTAGCTAGTAGGTTAGCTCACTTCATTTTCCAAGTAGCTTGCCCAACACTGGTAATATCAGAGAAAGCTTCCCAAAACATGTTTTTAATTTAAAGTTAGTTTGAATTTTTGCTCAGTAATTCACCTAAGCCCATGTTAAACCCAGAGCAGAAACCAGATACTAAATAAGAAATAGCTTCTTTTTAATTAGCCATAATGTTCAAGTTAATTAAAGAAAAATCCCTGTGCCAGTTAAGAGTTTAAAAATACTTGTCCAGCCAAAGTTATGCAAGATGCAATTCAATCGTAGAAGAAAATAGAAGAGACTCTGTATAATTTTGGTTGTGACCACACTGGGGGAAAATGCATGACTCCAGCCAAAAATTATTTATTTGAAAAGAAAAGGCTTATTTCTCAGAACAAAACCTAGCCATTTGGGGGAGGCAAGGGGGGTCGCAGGGCGTCGGCCGCTCGGTTAGAGTGCCCTGTGTTTACGGGACACACCAGGAATGTCAAACTGCCCTACTCTGTGTTTGTGTGAAGGCTGTTGTTTCATAATTGACTGGATTCTGTCTGCCTTCTTGGTTTGATCTCAAAAGGATGAGAAAAAAAAGGTTTTGGTGCTGGTCTGAGACGTGCAGATACAGACTTATTGTTTAGGTGGGTGAACTGAAATCACAACAGGAGATAAGTGTTAGAGTGATGAGACAGATTTATCTTTAAAATACCTTCCTGGTAAACAACTTCTCTGTATTCATTGCACCCATGTGGCAAACCCCGCCCATCTGGAAACCAGTTATGTTCTATTCAGCTGCTGCTGGAAATAATTAATTACTCATCAGTTACCAAACAAAGTGTTAAGACAGACTGAAACATGAGATGTTTCCCATTAGCGTGTATTAATGGAAAAATTTGGATACCTATGTTTCCCAGTTGTGGCAGAGGCTGGGGAAGTTTTGCCAACAAATGAGAGTCAACTAAATTTGTTTTAATTCTTGTTTAATATGTAGTCATCAATAACTATGACCAATGACATCACTGAAGCTTGGGATTTGGGTTCACTGCTCGCCCTCATCTTGAGGCCAAGAAATCCTAATTTTGTCAAAGTGGAGGAGGCCTGGGTGGAGCTGAGCAGGAAGTGGAAACCACCCTGGCTGTCAATCAAGCAAATATACCTTAAAACAAAGTTCTCTTTAAGCCTTAATATTTTCTTGATGGAGCAACTAAAGTTACCACCAGAATACATTCTAAGTTGTGAATTTAGGTTATAAGACCCTGATTTATTCTGGATTAAAGTTTGCTTTTCTAGACACTGACGGTTGTTCCTTTGACTTGACACTGTCGCACGTGTTCTTTCCAAACAGGATTTCTTTAATGCTGTAATTATAGTGCACTGTCAACATTTGCAGTGTGTCCTCTTGCTCGTATGGCTGAACTTTGAGCCTTTTTCATGCAAGGATAAACTATACTTAAACATCTGAATCCAGAAGAAGGGATTTCTGAGCAGATGCATAATTTCAGGACTAAGGAGTACCGTTCCCTGCAGATCAGCCCTTCATTAATGTGGGGCGTAGTTATCAGAGAATGCACAACATAGTATACACCGCTAAAGACATTAAGAGTTTGATGCATGTGATTGAGAGAATAAGACTAGTGAGTTTTTGCAAAGGTTTTAATTAGAAAGCAGATAAATCTCTAATAAACTTGTTTAATGTGAAGAAAAAGGATTTATTGTAGTTTTGCTTAATATTTAAAATAATTAATGATTATACTAATAATGTGTCCACTTTTTAAAATAAAGTTCACTGAACTGAAGAGAGCCTGAATATATTGATTCTACTTACCACTTGCCTGTACAGCTGAACTGTGCGAGTATCCCAGGGCCACCAGTGCTGTCTCTACCAGCTGTGTGAAGAGGACGTCCTTACGGACCAACACAAATTCAGCATTACGGTCGCCATGCCCCTCACAGTCACCAGCTACACCCACATCTGCATGCTCCACCACACAGTAGACTGGGATCATCAAACCTAGCAGACAGACAGAGAGAGTTATAGGAGAAGAGGGTTAAGCCCTATTAGGCCCCATTGGGACGAGCCTCTTGTGCGTATGTGCTCCTTGGAGTAAACAGGAGGTTGTGTGGCCCAGATCTTACCAGTGTTATGTGGCACATGGAAGTTGCTTAATGTTTTCCCAGATTTATATTCTCCATATATGTTTATTTTTTGGTTTTCCTGATGTTACTTCTTTTTTTTTTTACCTTTAAAGGGTTACTTTGGGTTTGAGTTCTCATGTGAACAACACTTTATATCAGTTTTAGATAAATGGAAGACAGGGTCGCCCAATCTGGTAAGGCATTCCTGGGGCTAAATGCATCAGATACAAAAAACACTTCACCAAATAATGCTGGATATCCTGCAGATAGCTGATGAATCCAGCTGTTCGTCAGAGCAGCAGCATCATGGTCTAGAAGTTAGTTAGTTCAGACTGTACGTAAATGACAAAGAAGTAAAAGCAAATTGGAAATCCAAGAAGAGTAAATGTTTCAAATGAAGGGGTGAAACATTTTCTCATCCTTTGCCTCTTTATTTAGCTGTGGTTGGGGGTCTATAAGTTACATAACTAGCGTTGCTAGCTCCTGATTTAATCTCTGGATCAGTTTGGAAAATGTTGGGGGAGAAAGTGAAAGGGGGATCCTTTTTACTCTTTAAGCGACTACAGTGGAGGTACAAAGCATCTTAACTGGTTCGGTGAGTCGGTCCATTCTGTTTTCACAGTTTTCACCGAGATAATTCAAGTAGAGTATTTTTTAGTTATATAGCCCAATATCACAAATTTGCCTCAAGGAGCTTTACAATCTGTACAACATATGACACCCTCCTTCCTTGGACCCTCAAATGAGGAAATTACCCTTGAAAAAAAACGTTTTTGTGTGTACAGAATAGACTGACATAAGCTAAAATTTGCACTAGTTTGTCTCTAGAACTTTTATTTGTCAAAGTGTACACAAATCTAGAGAGGAGGAATTGTACTGTTTAAGCTTCTTCTTTATCATCCATGTTTCAGAGTTGTGAAACAGCATGTGTGTGAAAGGGACTCCTACAGAAACCAAAGCTGACTGCCACATTTTTCAACTCATTTCTGTCTGTTCGTGATGTTTGCCAATGTTGCTTCAGTATAGCTGCTTGGTGGTCTCGGTAGGAGACTCTGGTTAAACTGGGCAGCTGCCAGTGTGAATGTAAGGCAGTGTAGATTGTACAACTGTATTTGTGTTTGCACCACATATTAAAACCCACAAGGAATAAGACTTGTTCCCAGAACCGCTCTTAAAGCGCTTTCTATATCATTTAGCACTCAGGATCGATGCCATAACTCACAGTGGTGAGACCGATTCCTGTGCGTCGGTCTAGACACGGGCAAGTATTGAGAGCTCCTCCTAGCCTGGAACCATTCACACCCATCCAGTCCACTGCTCTGTCCCACAGGAACTGCTAATTAACAAGCTATCAATCCTCCTCCTGACGAGGCAGCGACACATCGGCCGGAGCCAAACCACAGCAGCATCAGGCACGCTATCAGCCAATAAGCCAACCACTCAGTGGAAGGGTGGAGGGAGGGAACCCAGCCGAATATCTGTGTGTGTGTGTGTGCTGTTACAATGTTTGTGTGATGATGCATGATGATGTTTTCAACTGCATGAGAGAATAATGGGCATATGTGCGTGAGTATTTTCTGTCTTCGGTATTTTAGAGTGTACATGCTGATCTGTAATACCAATGCACAATGTGTGTGTGGCCACCAATACCACAGACTGTAGACACCATCATTGTTCACATGTCCTTGGTAGACTATTTGGCAGTGACAGAAGTCTTTATTCTAGCATTTTAGCACATTTTGTAATGACTTATAGTACACTTTATTAATTCTCTCACAAACTTAGAACCACTGCCAAACTTGAAAGCAGGGTGAAAAGCCATGTTTCCTCCAAGACATTCATGGTGTTCCACAGGTTTGTACGTACAATAAGTGATGGAAGTAGTTGTGTCAAAAATAAAAAGGTTTGAGAGAGAGAAGTTCAGATGCTGCCAACTATCTCACAACTACCTTGCACGAAGTTTGTGTCACATTGTCGGTTTCAGAGGAGTAGGATTTGACATGTTTGATTAGTCCCCAGGCTGCCTCCGATTCATAATTGGAAAGGTGTGGATGAAGGGGGTTTTCAGATGATGTGCATCCAACAAGCACTTGGACAGAGGCATACAGACGCCCACACATCATCTCATAAGTAAGAGATTTGTTAGTTTAATATTACAATAATAATTGCAAGCATGCTCTGTATTCAAGTAGTACGTGTGTGTGTGTTAATGTCCCACCTCCTAGCGGTCTCAGCAGTGTGCCGTTCTGTCTGGTTCGCGGAGCTATTGGGCTGCCATTGACCTCCGGACAGCTCAACTTGCATGGCGGGGGGCCACTGGAGGCAGGGCTCACCCCTCTCTCTTCCGGGCTGGCGCTGTCCTGAAGGCCGGGGCTCTCTGTTCCCATGCCCGCACTTCCGCGCTGCTCCATCCCCCTGAAAACTCCAGGGGGTGCACCCAGCCCAGTGTGTGAAGCTGGGGGGAAACAGGGGCACTTGCTTTAATTTTTAACATGACATACAAGGTCACACCAAGGTACACTGACAAGGACACTCAAGTGAAGTGGCAACACCTGATGCAATCTATATTATTAAATGAATTGGTCACTACAACCCAGATTGTCCATGCAAAGTCCCAGTTCTAAAAGCGAACATTACATGCAAGAATAGCCTATACTACCTTATTTTCCATTGGGTGAAAATGGTAGTTTTCCCATTAAAATGGCATTTGTTCTTTTTTCCCCAAAAGTATTTCTTTTTAGAACTTTTTGATTTTTTTGGTATTAAAACAGTTAAAAATAAACGAAAGAATCCACAGAATTAGTTTTTTGAGTGCCTTGTATATCCCTGAAAACAGATGATCATGTGTATTTCACCACTTTTAAGACTTGAGTTAGAGAGAGATGGGGAGTATTTACTTACTTTATCATTAACTCTTCCCCAGAAGAAAACTCAGAACTGATATAACTAAAACAAGTCAACATGTCACTTTTGTTGTTCAGTTTGTGTCTAACCAACCCGGTGAACACGTTTCTTTGTTATACACGTTGCTACAAGAGAGGCAGGGACGACCACAGCAGACAGAGAGCCAAGAGGCATCTGGGACAAATCACAGGTCAACAAATGGCGTTCACTCAGACTAAATACAGACAAGTATAACATTCACTGTTTAGACACAGAGGAGTAAACGACACGTTTTAATGACAGACGTGAGGGTGTTTAAGGATAGTATGAAACACTGCAGGCAAGAATACAACCAAATGCTTATGTTCTCCTCTGGACTGATTTTATTCCACTTCAGCTGTATGCTAATTACATACACTATACTGACAAAAGTACTATGAAAACCCCAGTCCTAATTTTTGGTAGGTGCAGTTTTTTATGGTGTGGTCTTTAAGGGAAATCTTAATGCTACAGCATACAATTTTAGACAGTAATTAAAAAAACAGTTTGTGTTTGGCTTTTTCCCCTTTTCCTCTTTCAATATGACAATACCCCCCTGCACAAAGCCAGCTCCATAGAGAAAGAGGTTTTCCCAGTTTGGGATGAACTAGAATGGAGCTTATATTAATGCGTATGGGTTTAGAATGTGTTGCTGTCCCATTACTTTGGTCCATATAGTGTATGTCAATGAATGCTAATGAATGCACCACTTGTTACATACAGGTCTTTTTTATGATAAAGGTGGTTTTAACATCAACTATGTGTGTTAAAATCATGAAGATATCACACCAGAAAATCATTTTATTTTATCAATGTGCTAATTTATGTGGCAAGGTGTTTCAAGTAATCAAATAATCTCATTTACATGTGAAACCTGTGGTTTAGGTATGACATTCCTGTCACAGAGCTACCATGATGACATAAGGTGAGCAGACTACTGTGAAGTACAATAGATATGATTGTTTTGGTTTTTTTTGCTATACAAATTGACATAACAGGACGTGAGACAAAGAAGGACATGACAGTGGGACACAGTGCAAGACACAGTGCTGAATGACATGAGTGAACAAACACAGACATGATGACATGACACAGCAGGACAGGTCTGCAGTCTATCGTCACTGTGAGGTGGCAGAGACTATTAGATGTTTTTCGGCACTATAAAACCACAACTTGTCGTTTTTGTAAGGGTTAAATGAGATATGTGTTAATACATGAACTTTAAAAGGTACTGGGATTTTGTTTCCCTCAGACAGAGCCAGGCTAGCTGTTTCCCCTTGTTTCCAGTGTTTATGCTAAGCTAAGGTAAGCTAACGCTCGCCTGGCTGTAGACTACTGCATAAAACAAAAACACACACTTCACTTTATACTATTCTATAAAACTAAATAAACAAAACGCAAACATTTGATTGTATTAGCTTTCCTTACAGAGCAAAATTAAACATCAAGTTTTCATGTTTGTTTGGTTTTAGTACCTCAGTAAAAACTATAAAAATGTTTCTTTGCTCTGGTTTACTGTCAGAGAACTCCAAGTTAAACATTTTAAAGTTAGCGAAGCCTCAAAATAAAAACTAAATCTATGAATAGTGTATCCAAAATCTGCAGCATCATGCATGCTATATAACCTCAGCACAGTATATATAGGAAAGCTGTCTGCTCTCTCTGCTTTGTGATTTTCCTCACACTGTGCGGTTTCCACTGGTATTACCGTAAAGCTGGCAGCGACACATGAGTCTGAACCCAAAAGCGACACATGATTATAATAAAACACACGTGCAAAATTAATAGCTGCTGTTAAAAAAGCCTGTCCAACACAAACAACACACAAAAAAACTGACAGTATGAAGCACGACTAGGGCTTATGAGAGAATGAACACCCATTGCAATCCGCCCTTCGTTACTACATTTAGCTGAGAAATTATATGATTGAAATAAATGTTTTTAAGAATTTGCCTTCACACTCATTGATTTGATTTTCTAGCACAGCTTTCCAGACAATCCCTTAAACACGCATAGAAGACAGATATCGAATTCATCTCTGTGCTTCTCATTTCACACTTGGATTGGGATGAAACTGTTACCCATTGACAACAGTTTGGAGCGGGGAAGGGATACCCATTGCTACTCCTGACAGCTCATTGCGGTAGCGTCTTGTCAATCACAAGGTAGCCAAGCCCAAAAGTGTACCCTGCTTTATCTCCATTTTTATTCTAAATGGAACCACTAAATGTACATCATGCTGTGTTGACGAAGACTTGAAATATCAATTGAACTAATTAGAAGTGTTTACTGAGGAAATAAATCAAGTGAGAAAAGGGTAATTTTCTCATAGACTTCTATACAATTGAACTTCTTTTTGCAACAAGTGGAGTCGCCCCCTGTTGGTTCAAGGCACTTCTGCATTGGCTTCACTTGTGATTGACAAGTTGGTTCCATAGCAACCTGTCAGGCGTAGCAATGCCCCCGACCAAATCACTTCCTCTTCTGCCTCCTTTCAAAACACAGTGATGATCAGATAAACATAGTATGAAGACGAGAAGAACAAGGAACCAAGCAGAAAACGGGTTAGGGAGACGTGTCACTGGAAAAGAAACACCGGGGGTGACTTCAATCTCAAAACGTTTTGCACAGGTTTGTTACGTTTTCTGATTGAACGGCATGTTTCCACAAAACGGCATGCAAGGTAGCGCAACGGGCTTTAAGGTATGTTTTCTCCCGATTGGTGCTGCGACAACTTTGTAAACAGGGGGTGTTAAAAAGGCAGGAGAAATCAGGGCGCTTGCATACAAAACGGTTCAAGGCACCATGTTTCCGTTGAAATAAACGTTTTGCTACATTTTGTCGGCGCTGAACTCAGCCCAGGCGTGGCTTTTACTGCTTTCTTTGTCTATAGTGGCTTCCTGTGTGCTCACTGTAGATTTGTCCAAAGCGCCCTCTACCGTGTTGGAGAACAAAGGCAAGTCCTCCTCTGTAGCAGTCCCCAGTGCATCAGCAAGGGCAAGGATTCCTCACAAACGTGTCCTGTTTGACATGTTTGATTTGGTGCAAGTAGAATTAAATGACGTTTTCTATGATGCAAGATTAAATGTCAGTTTTGTAACTAAAAGACCACCATGTTGATCCTGCTGCTGATCTCTGTCCCTCTGGATACAGCTGTCCCTCCCACGCTGCCTTTGCTAATTTACCCATCAATCCTTTATCATAAAACAGATTTAATAATTACCGTGCATTCTCCAGTGCACCAAACACATCTGAAACTTCCCCCAAAAATCTGCTTCCCCTGGTGAGACTTAATTTCACTCCAGGGAGGAAAATAACTACATGCTTTATTTCCATCTAATTCATTTCCTCAAATCAACGCACACCAGACAAGGACACAATGCCAATTAAACTCTTTTCATATTAGCTCAACACAGGTCCAGTCTAGAAAGAAATCCAAGTGTGTAATGATTACATTGCATGTCAACTTTTGACAATTACAGAAACCGCCTCTCTCGCTCCTTCAATTTGTGTTTGGTCTGTTTTTAATAAACACATTTTTGGAATATTTGGGGCGATTAATTATCATCAGTCCCCTTCCCTCCTTCATACTTCCCTCCTTCATACTTGAGGAGACATAAAATGTTAAGGGGGGGGGGGGTCTGTGTGTCTGTATCTGCTAGGTGAGTTTTTTTCAAACTCACAGAGCAGATACAGACACACAAACAGTACATACAGTAATAGGACAACATGGTGTGCCTTGGGTTTTGAGGTTGCTCACTTTAAGCTTTAAAAAGATGTTTGGGAGATTTTCACAGCGGTATTGAAATTCCTTTTAGTTTTTCAGTTTCAGCACAATACAGCAGGACAATGATCCGAAACACAAAAACAAGGGGGTTTTAATTCCAGATTGTTGAATATTCTCGACTGGTCAAGTCAGTCGTGAACTCAAATCAAAGACCAGACTGAAAGCAAAAATCCAGAGCAAAACTTGAATCTGGCTGCTTCACCAGAGAAGATACCAAGTTACAGCTGATGTCAGCACGTCAAAGACATATTGGGCCTTTTTCACAGGAATCATTTTGACTTATCATAGCAGGAGAAGGTGTTAATAATAACATTAATGATGGCTCCACTCTACTCAAGTGTCCCAGTGAGCCATGACAGTGAGCCAGCATGTGCAATAACAGGACCCCGAAACTGAAGCAGCTAAATGGAATTCAGCTTTTGTTAATTGTATTATTAACACAGGACAAGACATGCAGCCACATACCAAATGATGACTCTGATTGGATTTTGTCCCCTGAACTTGCAGGTCTATGTGCAAAAAAAGGGCCCAAACTATTCTTCTGATGTGGAAATTTAAAGTGCCAGAGTACAGGGAATTCAACAAAATATGTCTCTTCCCTCATACTGTCCTTGCAGCATGTAATGAGGAGGCTCCGGGTTTTACCTAATGCAGTTTATCAGTTAATTCAGTCAACTTGCTTCTTGGAACAGGTCTCTTATTATGAAGTTAAAATTCCATTTCACCATTTACAATCAACTTCGCCATAAAAAATGTTTCTTTTTGTAATTTTTGCTATTTGGGATGCCTTTTCTATTTAATTAAGGAAAGTTTGTACATAAGACATTTTATCCTCTCCTTTCATCTCTGTACACATATTGAGATGTGTGTAATAAAGGGCTAAATATATTCAGCTCACTGTATGGTTGTCTCCCATCTTTAAATTAAATCAGTGAATTCATTTATTCTTTTCTCATTTACTCTATGGCTTTCATTCCTCATTCTATTAAGTACAAAGTTATTTCTTCAATTTGAATTCATTCTTTGACATACTCATTTGAGGGTTTAATGATTTAAAATGAAAATTTTTTACTTATTCTTTAACTTTGCTTTATGTTTGTTTTCATGTCAAACGGTAACAATACAGTGATTTATAGGCTAATATAAATACTTTCATATCAGTGATATAGTAAAAATAAAAAGGGGAAAAGACCTTATTTCGATTGGGCCAGTAAAAAGTGTCTCACTCACTCAGACACACATAAAACCACTTCAAGCATCACATTCAGAGGGTGTACAGCCAAGAGACCACACACTCCCAACATAAACTCCCTTCACTTTACTTGCACACATGGAGGCCAAATGTAAAGTCAGTAGTCTCCGACTTACAAATCACATAGAAACACACTGAAAACCTCCGCCTGCTGTACAATGCTGTAGATTCATTTAGGCAGGGTTTAATTTAGGGGGCTTTTGGGTTTTCACTGTAATTAAATTAACTTTGAATTCTCTAAGTATACTAAAGTGGAGTTTGATGACATCCAAGGGGTTCATGGGGTCCTTGAGGTGTTTGCACTTAAAGTAGGACTGGCTGAATTTTACTATAGTTTAGGTCACTGGAAAGTGTGACACCTAAAAGTGTGTGGGCAGGGTCCATGACCCAGAGAGGGTTCTAGGAGCCCTTGAGGAGTTTCCAGTGGTTTTTAAGGGGGCTCAAGGTGTCCTTGAGTGAATTCAAGGCAAATGAACAAGCACGTAGACCAAAAACACAAGATAAGATAAGACAGTGGCCCCTGTTGTGTTTGTCTTGTGTGCAAAAAAAGTGTTTTGTTGAGGAAGGAAAAGCATTCATCACACTTGTTAGAGCTCAAGAATAGACACAGTGTGTTTTGGTAAGTAACACTGAATATAAACATAACTTTTGTTTGTTTACAAGAAAACTCCACAGGGCAAACTACACAGTGAAACCCCACACTCATTGCCTCAATTAGTAGCTGATGAAGAATCTACTTACTGCAACTGTATAGTAATGCAATACAAGTATATTTAATATAATAATAATAATAATAATAATCTTTATTTGTAGAGCACTTTTCAAAAACAAGTTACAAAGTGCTTTAACAAGTGTAAAGACAATAATACCCAGAAAACAATAATACCCAAAAAACAATAATACAAAAACAATACAAGATAAAGAAAAGAGACTAAAATAAACGTTTAAGATAAACACAAAATTAGTAAAATAGAATAAAATAAAAGGGATAAAATAAAGTCAAATAAGATCGGGAAAGGCTCTCCTATAAAAGTATGTTTTAAGAAGGAACTTAAAAGAGTTCACTGACTCAGCTGACCTGATTTCCTTGGGCAGGCTGTTCCAGAGCCTCGGGGCCCTGACAGCAAACGCTCTGTCCCCTTTAGTTTTCAGTCGAGACTCTGGAACAGACAACAGACCTCTGCCCGAGGATCTCAAGGTACGTGCTGGTGCGTATGGGACTAAAAGGTCAGAAATATAACAAGGCGAGAGGCCATGAAGAGCTTTAAAAGTGATCAATAGAATTTTAAAGTAAATTCTAAAAAATACTGGGAGCCAGTGTAGTGAAGCTAAAATAGGGGTAATGTGGTCATATTTCTTTGTTCTGGTTAAAAGCCTGGCAGCTGAGTTCTGGACAGTCTGGAGTCGATCAATAGATTTTTGGGTTAAACAAGTGAAAAGGCTGTTGCAATAATCCAGGCGTGATGAGATGAAGGCGTGTAAAACGGTCTCGGTGTCCTTAAAAGTTAACATAGATTGAATTTTTGCTATATTTCTAAGTTGATAAAAACATGATTGAACAAGCTTTGTGGTGTGCTGCTCGAAATTTAAATTACTATCAAACCAAACACCAAGGT
>NC_060150.1:12459693-12551428 GCF_021292245.1 Micropterus dolomieu | reverse complement strand
AGTAAAAACTTTGTAGGTATTACATCAAGTGGGCTGGAGGACACTCTCATTTGTGATACTGTTTTTAAAAGCTCAGACAAGTCGATGGGATAAAACTGGTTAAAACTCTCTTGTTGCTGGTGAGGAACCTCTGAGTAAGAGGTCGCGGGGGTAATAGAGGCTCTGATTGACACCACCTTATTGGTAAAATAAGATAAAAACAATTCACAGTCATCATTACTTCCAGCTGAGGCACAAGGAGGGGTTGGGTTTACCAGCTGATCCACAGTCTTAAACAGAAACCTGGGGTTGTGTTTATGTGTAGTAATGAGTTCAGAAAAATAGTGTGTTCTCGCATCCTTAACCATGTTATTGTAGTTAATTAATAAATCCTTCAGACTGAGGTAATGGACTTGGAGACTGGATTTTTGCCATCTGCGCTCTGCTTTCCTGCATTCCCTTTTTAGGCTGCGAATGCTGTCATTTATCCAGGTTTGCTTACTAGCTTTAGATGTAGGCCTAACCTTTAGAGGAGCAGTAATATTTAGTGACGACAAGCAGATATGATTGAAGTGATCGACCAGATTGTTGGTGTTGGAATCAGACAGGTGTTGGCTTTGGCTCTGAAAGAATGCGTGTTCATCAAAAATGCGAGAACACACGGAGCTTGGTGAGGCGGCATGAGTAACAGGCGAATCACAGCTAAAAACAATACATCTGTGGTCAGATATGGTCATGTCCACTAATTCCACAGAGGAAATGCTAACACCCAGGGTAAAAACCAAGTCCAGTGTATGACCACGGTTATGTCTTTGCCCTTTGACATGTTGTTTGAAGTTAAAAGAAGTGGCCATATTTAAAAAGTCAGTTGCATTAACATTGGTGGGGTCATCAACATGAATATTAAAATCACCACAAAGAACAATTCTGTCATAATTTAAAACCAGAGTAGCTAAAAATTCATGAAGTTCTGATAAAAATCCTCCAGGCGGTTTTGGGGGGCGATAAATTATAACAAATATGATAGGTTGCAGCCCTCCAACTTTAAGAGTGAAAACTTCAAAGGAGTTAAATGCATCACAGCGTACTTGATGACATTTTAAATATTTCCTATACACGCTCACTAGCCCACCACCACGACCACTGACCCTCAGTTGACTAAAACAATCATATTGAGGCGGACACAGTTCAGCTAGCTGGCTATAGTCATTTATTTGCAACCAGGATTCAGTTAAAAACATAAAATCTAGATTTGCAGACAAGATAAAATCATTTAAGATAAAAGTCTTACTTGAAAGTGATCTCACATTGAAGAGAGCCATTAATACCAGAAGCAACAGAGTCACCAGACTTGACATTCTTACTGGTCTCATCAAGATAATCTCTCTCATGCAAGTAGGCTACACTTAATCAAGCACATTAAAGAGCAATGTATTCTCATGGCCATAAACCTTCATCGTGTGAAACACTATGGAGAGAGACAGCTGTTAATACCAGACAGTTTCTATTTGGGTCAAACAACAAAATCATCACAATTAATGTTTTGTTAAGTTTCATCTACAACTTTGAAAATATTTTTAGGGAAATTCCGGTTTTAATCCAGTCTTCAGATACTTTCACATATAAAAACAGCACAGAGTCTACATTTGGTAAAAAATTAATAAAAATTTTACATTAGGCTATATCAGGAAGTTACCTAAAATATTTATTCTCTTTTTCCTCAGTCTTTAACAGATAACAAAACAGCATGCAATGTCTGAGGCAAATGATCCATTATCCACTTACTTTAGCACGCTTTATTTTTATTTTTCAAACTTGGATGAGAATCCTTTCTAAAACCACATTTTTTTCTGATTCAATCAGGAAGCTGTCAGATAATGAAAGAGGGAAAATGTAAGGGGGAACAAGTTTTTGTAGGCTACTTGATTCTCAAAATGTCAAAACTTTTCCATCTTTTTCAATGTTATTTGATTTAAAGTGAAAACTCCTGCAGATAATGTACATTTTAAATTTTTTTGTTTGCCTTTTATTTTCCTGAAACCCTTTATCATACTTGGATTTCTGTTTTCAATGCTTATGTAAAGTAAAAGAAGTATCCCACATTTAAGTCACACATGTATGAGTCTGTGGTATTAATAATAATAATAATATTCATGTCATGATCATTTCCTTGGCTACAGATGTTCTTGCCTTACCTTGAATCAAAAGAGGGCATTTCTCTATTGTGTTACCATACCATATTATCACATAACTTTATTAAGTGACATTTTGTTTCCGAAATGCTCATAATGTCAGATTGTATTATTTTTTTAATTAATTAATGACTTAATTGCTGAGGCAGCTAAGTCTTTCAGTAGAGATGTAGCCCCTGGCTCACATGAATACGCACGAATTTCATTAAAATACCTCTAAAATAATAATCTGTTCATTAATTATAACGTATTATCAGCACATTTAAACACATCTTAAATACTGACTAAGTCTTCATGACATTCTGGTAAATTCGGCATGTACCTACAAGTGGTTACCTACTGTATCGTCGTTAAATCTTTACTTTTGTAACAGTTTCTCCCTACTGTCTTTGCACTCCTCGACAGCACCACAGATATTAGCAGCTCTAGAAGCAGATGCTTTTCACCTGATGTGGACGAACACAGCTGTGGCTAATAAAATTAGGTGAATAATGGCACCGTTTGACTCAAGGTGTGCCAAATTAACCACTATTTATTCACTGACAAAAACGTCCCGGACAAAGCAGTATCCCCCTGTTAATGCTCAATTGCAAACTAGCTAAATCAAAGGTTCTGGCTGCTATGATGTTATTAGCTGCAGCTGTGCTTAACTAATGACAGGTCTATGAAAAGGGTCAGTTGAACTAAAGGATATGGAATTATGAATTGAGTTTGGTGTGAGGGGTCTTGTTAAGAGAAACTTTTAAGATTGGCCTAATGTTTGGAGCTGGATTCTATTTAATAGCTGCTTGGGGTCCATAGTGAAAGTTTAATAGAAGTGGTTTCAAAGTTTTTCTAATAATTGCAAATGTTGTCTGACAAAGATAATTATAATAGACAGCCTATATGAAATGTTAAAGATAAGATAAGATAAGACCTCCATAAACCAAATAAGTTATGACACTTGTCCTTTCACAGTCTATGAATTTCAATTAGGGCATGTTTCGTCAGCCTACCATGAAAATAGCTTCACCCAAAAGCAATACATGCTAAAAGGTCATCTTTTGGTTCAGCTAATAAAATCATTTAAACTGATTTTAAAAAATATATTAAGCTTTGTGGTTTTACTTCAAGTGGATGTAAAAACAAAAAGAGATGGCTGAAGTGATAGACTTTGAAATTTCCATTGCAAATTCTTGAAAGCTAATTTGAAAATTTGTTCTATTTCTAATTATTTCTGTGACCCCTAGTGCCAATCCACAAGGACTGTGTGAGGAGAACGGATGTGACAGATTGTGAGTTAAAATTAAGCTTCCACAACACATGGGGGAAAATAGTTATGTAGTGATGTGCCCCAAAGTGGTTGTCAAGTTATTTGAAACCCACATAAAAAGATTGGTATTTTTATTAAAGCAAAACACAGTAAGAGTTGCAATGTAAGTGCTGTGAAAAGAAGAGAAAGCGTCGCTCCATAAGTCCACAGTTTCAAAAATCTATTAAACCTTAAAGCCGACTTTAAATAAATAAAATGAATAAATATTCAAAACATCTCCATAATAGGAAATGACCTTATGAAGCTTTAATTAAAGTCTAAGCGTGTGCAAATATTGGATAATGCAACAACTTATAATGTATTATCATGATTATTAACTTCATTTTCTGAAAAGAAAGCTTAATGTTAGTCATATCTCCTAAAAAGTGATAACTCTGTTTTTGTAGTAATGCTATTAATATCTATTTTTGTTTAAAAATGATAGAAAAGGAGGTTGTTATATGGTCATGGTTATATTTGAGTCCCACTTACTTAACTGCAATAAAACCAAAAAGTTTAAGTCCACAAGATCAATTATTATTTGTATATGTAGCGTGACATTTACTTACATCCAAATATTCAATGCATGTTCCCAAAGAAATTAATCTAGACTTCCATAAAACTTGACACTGTGATATCTAGTGTCCTGATGTGTTCATTGTCAGGCACGTCTGGATATTTGCATAATCATTTTGTTTTTTAATTTTAACTCCTTAAAAAGGACATTTTAGTGTTTTTGTATTTAGTTTTAAATAAGTTGTTACTTACCTGCCAGTGGAGAACTTTTTCAGTAAATGCTCACTCACTTTTTAAGAAGTCACCGTGCTTGCCGGGGAATAAACTCCACGCATTGGTGAAAACGAGTGAATCCAGCCTGAGAGAATATGAATTTTCCGGCGTTTCCCTGTGTAACTAAAACAGCACACTGGCGGAACGAGCAGGGAGGCACGAAGACAAGGAGTGATGAGGACAGACTGCTGCTGCCTGCTGAGTAAAGAGCAGAAAAATGACACATGCAGAGAGGGAGGGAGGGAGGAAGAGAGGGAGGGAGGGTTTGGGAGGGAAACCTGAAGACAGATTGACAAACATGAATTAGCCTACATTTATTTCCGACTTCAAATAATAATCTTTATGCTCTCCAGCAGAGTAAATTGTTTCAAATCAATAAAAATACAAAGTATGTGGGTATGAAGAGCTACTTCTTTATTCTAGAAAGCCGTACACTAAATGAATAATGTGATCACAGATTTAGAAATGATAATTAATTTTCCAGATGTCACTACAGCAGAGTACAGGAGGACCAGAGGAATGAGAGGGGTTAGAAAGGATGATTTATGTTGGAAGCTACAGGTCTTTGTAGATACTGTGATGCTTTGTGTAGGGACCTCAGCACTGAGGAAACACATTTTTAAAAGTTACAAATGATCAGAGTGGACATAATAGAGAAGCTGATAGTCTGCCCTCTACTGGGGGTTAAAAAACAATCTCAAAGTAAATGATTGAAAAGGACAAAAATAAGCTCTAGGGAACTTTTTGACCTGAGTTGAACCTTCCTGACAAAAATGCTCTTTCAATGCAAATTGTAATTTTAGCCCTATACTATTATAATGAGCAGGTTTAGGGGTGTACACTAACACTTAAGAAGTCCTTTAAAATGTTTTTGCTCTATTTAGATGGACTGAGGCAGCATTTAAGATTGGACTTCTTGATTCTTTGGTTGATTTTTAAAGTTGTGATTGAGTCCAATGTGTGACTTTACTTGTCCCAGGGGTTAGATCTGAGTGAGTCATCATTATCTATTTATCTGCTTGCTTTTATTGGTCTGTTCACGGGGAGCCCATGCAAAAGAGAGCGAACCGTGCTGTATAAAGCAGAAAAGTTTTCTTGAACCTGCATTTCAAGCAGATTTAGTGACACAGAACATGTCAATTTTCATACATGGACATCAGACTTAGGAAGTTTACATGACAATACTTACAGTACCACCCCAGCCACAGCCTGTTCACCCTGCTGCCTTCTGGGAAGAGATGTAGAAGTTTCAGTTGCCGCACCACCAGATTGCAGAGCAGCTTTTTCCCCCAAGCTATCAGACTTTTAAACTCAAATTCATCCTCCTCACTGCTCCATTGATTATAGTTTATTTCTGTTTACCATTTTTATTGCTATACTGCATATTAATTGCTTCTGTATTAATGTGTATTGTCTGCTATGTAGCAGAAGGGAAACAGGAAACTCCATTTCACTCTATAACCTGTTGTATTGTGACAAATAAATGTACCTACTTACCTACCTACTTTTATGGACATGAGAAAACAGTTTTTTAATGCACAATTAAAACAATCCTGGCCTGTAAAGTTGATCAGATTTCCATTTGTCTTACTTTTCATTAAAATAATAACACCGCTTCTTACATTTGGAGTCACTAATATCTTAGAATATCCAAGTGAAGCCTGTATTTTCATGGTTTTATGGTTATATTTTCTAATGTGAAGCCTTGTAGTGTTTGTACATGATGCAGATAATCTGGAGAAAATAATCTGGATAAGTACAGCTCTGAGAGTTAGTCTGCTGTACTGTGTGTAGCTGTTGGCTGAAAGATAGATTTTCAGGACAGCCTAACGATGTTGGTGTCGCTCTCAATGTTTGATACAGAAAAAGTTTGAGGTAAAAAAGAGAAGAGAAAGAAGAAACAAAGAATTCTCTGATTAATAATAATAAGATGTTCAGAGGGTGGCATGGTGTTCCAGTGGATAGTGTTGTGGTCTCACAGGAAGAAGGTTGCAGGTTCAAACGCTGGTTGCCCCGGCCTTTCTGTGTGGATTTTGCATGTTCTCCCTGTGTCTGCGTGTCTTCTCTCTGGGTTCTCCGGCTTCCTCCCACTGTCCAAAGACATGTGGCCTAGGTTGATTAGTGACCCTAATTTGTCCTTAGTGTATCCCGCCTTTCGCCCAGTGTCAGCTGGGTTTGGCTCCAACCCCCTGCGACCCTGTACGCAGGATAAGTGGTTGACAATGGAAGATATTTGGCCCTCTGATGTTAAACGTTTACAGTTCTGCATTTCTAAATGACTTTACCTCAAAATTCTTGTTTTTTCAGTCACTAAGACAGTTCACCAGAAGCTCACTGTAGTCCTCGGTTGGATTCAAACTATAAAGACGCCTTATTTATGATTGTAATCTTGAATTATAGACTTGTCATTGTCCTTATGAGGAGACAAATGTAAAAAAACTTTAAAAAACATTTGTCTGTAGTTTCCTGAGAATTTATTTCATAAATTCTGCCCGTCCATCACTTATATGTTGGTTAGTGTGTCTCTCCAAATAGCAGCACTAGTGTTCACCGGCAGTGGTCAGCTTTTTCTATGATTTATTCGACATGGAAGAATAGTCACCTATCATTACCACTCAGCCTGTCTGCCTTCCTGCCGCTCCTCCTCCTCTGTGGTTTGTGTGTGTGTGCGCCAACACTTGTCTGTCCTACATCATCTTAAGTATCTCTGACAGCTCACCGCGAGTCTCACACCATGAGCAAGAGGTGTGTGTGTGTGTGTGTGTGTGTGTGTGCACGTGTGTGTGCACGTGTGGTGGTATTCGTGGCAATTAAAGAGTGCCTTCACAAGGCTCCAATGAAAACAAGCCAGCTTTTATCACCTGTAACAGCAAATATTAATGTGAAGAATGTGTTTATGGTCTTTATGTGTAACTAAGGCGTTTCAGATTTACTTACATAGCATTCAGAGTGTGGTTGTGTTGGACAGAAAGCTATATTGAAACAGAGGAAATAATTATTTATACAGAATCTGGACTTTCTGAAAAGTTCTGAATTACTGTTAAATAACCCACCTTTGAAATTACATTGACTTCTTTATTGGGATAAAATGTTTTTTTTTCTCTCTTTTGCTATAGGTGTACATTTATGTGTATAAAGGGTTTTATGTTTGACTTTCTTCAACTGATTTTGTTCAGTTTCTTTGTGTATGAAATGTGTCTCACCAATCGGATTTCGCCCTGCTGCTTTCATGATCAGTAAATTGTTAATTGTTTTCCAGAAGAATCAGTTAATCGTTTGGTAGATTATGTGATGGACAAAGGTAAAGTCGTCAAATATCTGTACAACCAACAAAAAAACAAAGATATTCAACTTAGTATGATGTTAAAACAAGCAAAAGAAGCATATTCTGACATATTATTGGGTTTTTTTGTTTTAAGTGAGCGGTATAAAAATAGTTGGTGATTAATTTTTTTGTTGATCGTTGCAGCTGTAATCTTCTATATACCTTGTTTTTCACTGTTGCAGTGACACCTGGTCCATCCCACTACAAATCACATAAAATGTAGGAAACCTGAGGAGAGCTGGGTGTTGTATTTTCACTTTGGAAATGCTGCCGCCCTGTGATGTCTATGGGAATCACACGTTGACGGATCATTAAGTATATTCATTAATTATTTTATTGTATATTTTCATACACAATTAAAACCCACTTTGTTCTGCAGCCAAGTTATTCTCCCAGGCTGGGGAGATCTGATGCTTGCTGAGAGTCCCAGCAGTGTTTTTATAGTTGCATTTCTGTTTTTACTGTTTGTTTCATTTGTTTTGTTTTATTTCATTTTGTATCATCTAATTTAATTAAATTTTCATTTGTTTCATTTTGTTTCAGTTAAGTTTAGATTCTTGAACTAAACCACGCCTTAAACTCAATCCATTTCCGCACATAAATTACTTTCCGTTCACTTTCCCTTGTAATTTTGGTTTGCTTAATTTTTTTGGGCCACTAAAACTTTACAACACATATTGACATATAATAAATGTGCCATACCCTAGAGTGCAATACTATCTCAGTTGTTAACAATAACTTATTGTCCTGTCCTGTTTCATATCTATCGTTTTACAGATTATAGTAATCTTCACACTATTTTTTATTTGTACATTTAGAACCTTAATTAGTTTAGCTGAAACTCTTTATATTTTAAATTTTGTTGTCATTTTTGTTTTGTTTGTTATGTGGGAATGCATCATCAGAATTGCACTCATTTTCTTTGTATTCTGTGCAATGATCATAAAGGAATCTGATTCTGAATCTGAATTATACCTTTATAAAGCTGATAAAAGTTTAGTAACTTGAAGTTACTAAGTTAAGTTTTCAGTCTTGTGTTGTGTTGTATTATTTACCCTTCAAATAATATTTTCCCATATTTCCAATAGTGTCTCAATGCAGAGAACCCAAACTGGTTAGGGGATTTGCAGGGGAAAAAATGTGAAACAACACCGGCATCTAAAGGCCATTTGAGGAACTGCAGCTTCTGATGTACTGCATTGACTTCAACTTGTCATGGCCATACAAAATACTGCACCAGCTGAACAGTGTTTTCGAGTTGAAACTCTGCTGCTCAAACAGGTTAGCCTGCTGTGTGTTTAAGTTTAGCTCAGTGCTGCAACTGATGATGAAGCTTGCTGGTGCACACAGACTGCTGACGTGGCTGTTTTGTTCCCACATTGCATGACAAGGATAGTTTAACATTTATACAATCATCAAATAGAGGTCTGACATATAAGTATGTACGTAAGGATATTTGTGTGTGTGTGTGTGTGTGTGTGTGCAGTTTGTTTACAGTTTGCTATAAAGACTAGGTCAGTGGCCGAGGTCTTTATGCAGCGTAATCCCACAGCCTCTTTCTGGAAAACACGACTAGCAATGGAACCACTGACTCAAATTTTGGATCTCATTCTCATGACAAAGCAATTGTCTCAATTATAGAGGGCTCTGAGGGTATAAAAGAGAATGAGGGCGCATATGAGCACACACACGCACACACGCACGCACACACACGTACTCACACATAGTACTTTACATAACACACACACATTCAAGGGAGACCACACTGTGGAGCAGATCTAGTCCCAGGATGGGCAGGGTGAGTAGAGATTAAGGATTACAGTTAAGTTTAAGTTTTAACATTTTAACCTGTCTGTGTGAACAGCAGCCATGACAGAAGAGCGACATTGTGTGGTGCAAGCACTGGTTCATCTAACTTAGCACAGGGACTGGGGAGAAAAAAGCCTTGTCTGCTACAACAGTGCATTTAGAGAGTTGTAGCCTTAGCAGAGGCAGGCGCTCCCCGAGTCCTTTTTCAGTTAACATCTTGTCATAGCAAGTGAGTCATCAAATCCATCCCATAATCACCTGGGTGTTTTCAGGATCCTTGAGATGAAATGAAATATGGCCTTGCTCTTTTTGTAAAACACAACCAAAATATCCTGAGGCTATTTGTATTAATAATGACAGGCAACATCAATATACCAATGTAACTGATAATAAAACTTTTAATTTTGGTTCACATTGGACAAATTAAGCATGGACATACGTACGATTATTTCCAGCTACCACTACCACTTTGTTTAGATTCTGATCCTGATTTTGAGAATTCAGGAAATGCCTTCAGAGCAGCGGTCAAGTTGGTTGAATGAACTCGCTGGGTATTTACTTTTCAGAAAATGTGAAGCCCTCACTGTTTAAAGGGAATTTAATGTTGAGATTGTATATCCAGGTTTGGGCTTGCAGGTTTCATTTTGTTAAGTCTGAACATTTAGTAGATAGAAAATTGGTCAGAAGTTAGATATCCTGCTTTCTTTCTCCTGTGGATCCACTTTCCAAAAACCTATGTAAACCTGTAAAGTCTGTGTGTTTATTTACACAAGTAGGATGAGAATCAGGAAACTGAGTGTAAAATAGAGTTTACAGACAGAAATCAAAATGTTAAGACTTTATAGGCTAAGAGCCCAGACTATACAAACATCCACATTAGAGTTTACAGACTTGAACTTATTTTACAAGCTTACAAACCAAATATTATATGCATATATTATCAAGCACTTTAGGTAGGTATTTAATATTTCACTCAGGTTCACTCATGTACTTTCCACCAGATCGTCTTCTACGAGGACAAGAACTACCAGGGTCGCAGGTATGAGTGTGACAGCGACTGCAGCGACTTCCACTCATACCTGAGTCGTTGTAACTCGGCCCGCGTGGAGAGCGGGACCTGGGTGATCTACGAGAGACCAAACTACATGGGGTACCAGTACGTCCTGACCAGAGGCGAGTACCCCGACTTCCAGAGCTGGAATGGCCTCAACGACAGAGTCAACTCCTGCAAGATGATTCACTTTGTAAGCCTTCGAACGTACTAAGTTTCTAGGATACAGTGGCAACGACTGCATAATGTTTTACTCACCAAAATGAAACACCAGCTAGTTTGGCATTAGCTATGCTAATATGCTATGCTATGCTCCTCCATTTTTACACATTTTCAATGATATCAGCCTATAAAATCTGCAATAAAAATTGCTTGAACCTGCTTAAAATGGTCAAATAATTAAAACCGCTGCCAAGACAGTTGATTTTGAAGTAAGAAAACACTTCAATTTGAAGATGTTGCAACAAAACATAAAAACATTACTGCAACCTATCTCCTTCATTTTGCCTCTCTGTTTCCCCTTTGCCGGCGTCCTCCTCCAGGCCAGTGGAGATCCTTACAAGATCCAGCTCTATGTAAAAGGGGACTTTGGTGGTCAGGTGTTTGAAGCGACTGAGGACTGTCCCTCCGTGCTGGAGAAGTTCCACTGGAGAGAGGTTCACTCCTGCAGGGTCCTGGGAGGCTGGTGGGTCTTTTACGAGCACCCTCACTTCAAGGGCCGCCAGTATCTGCTGGAGAGAGGCGAGTACCGCAAGCCGGTGGACTGGGGAGCCATCTGCCCTACGGTGCAGTCTTTCAGAAAGCTAACTGAGTAGCCACTTTCCTTTTGTTTCACCTTTTCATTGGCTGCTGATTGGCTCATGACTGAGATCTGAGAGACCAAGACACAGCAGCAGCTACAATAAAACTGAATGATGAGTAATTACAGGGTTGTGTCATCAATGAGTGGGAGTGTCTAGAAGTAGGAGTGCACTGTGCTGTACATGAGGGATTGCGATCTCAGTAAGTGGACCTTGAGTTGTCAGAAAGAGCTGTAAGAGATTATTGAACCTTTCGCTCCATGCCAAACATTTTAATTAATAGCAGAGGTATGAATTCTAGTTGCACGACTTTAATTTATTTGATTTACTTTAACTTTTGTCAAAGATAAATAAAATATTGTGAGGTGCACACTTCTCAAATCAATCTTCAGACTTTGTTACCATGCAACAATAATTTACCAATTACAAAAACTGATGCTAATAGGTGTGGTCAGAATGCTCTTTTGCGCCTGTAATCACACCCAACAGTAATGTCACAGTGTACTGATACACCCTGGAGTACACTTCTACTGCAGCAATGTGGAACGTGAACGCACTGGAGGTCCGCAGAAACAAGATTTCAAGGTGCCGTTAAGTTCCTGGAATGGAACAACACATGCTTTTAACTCTCTGGGTACCCCTTTAGCGTCGTTTTTTAATGTTTAGAGCTCCGCTGTCAATAAATAACGTCCATTTAGACTTAAATAAAAAAAAATAAAAGTACTTGTTAATGTTGCAAAACGTCACAATTTTCTCCTAGTCTCCTGGTTGAAAGTTCAGTTTCTGGCTCACCCGTTCATCCCAACCAACTCCAAACTTATGCCAACGGGTCTTGACCACGCGTCCATATGTGAAGATCTGGTTGAATAGAATTTTTTTTTTTTTAACCATCAAAAAATCCGTTATAATGTACGTACGCACAATTTATAGTTAAGGAGCTGAAATTTGCAAACTCATTGGTCCTTTAAGTTTCTTCCTATAGTTGTTGGATGTCTCCGAGAAGCAGTGGCGGAGTGGTTTTAAAGACATTTGGGAGAAATCGGGCTTTTTACTGAGCGTTCATTTATGTGATCAACTGTTAAAGGAGACCTACTATGCTTTTCAATATTTTATGACTTATCTACAATGGATCAATTAAATTCCTGTGAGCCAAAACCTCAGATTTCCTCCTGTTCTGAACTTAACTCTGTTTTCAACAGTTTTTTCTACCAACGGATCCCTTTGATGACATACAGAGCTAGATGGAGTTGGTATTCCCTATATGGTCATTTGCTCCGCACAGCTATGCTTAGTCTGTCTGTACAGCTCAGTGGCAACAACAGCTTGGTAACGTGCATCAGGTCTCTGCCAATCAGAAGACAGTGGGCTTTGAGAGGGAGGCCTTAAAAAGACAGGAGCATCTATAGCTTGATTCAGACAGTGGCTGAAATGAAGCCCTACATCAGTGGTCACTAATAGGCGGACCGCAGTCCGGATCCGGACCCAGCCGCTGTCCTCTCTGGACCGTCGACCTACAGCCGATTCATTATTGAGACTTACTACCTCATGACGGAGCGTTTCTATTTTAACCGGCGCAGCTTTTGTTGAATTTACTGTACTGGTTTAGTGGCCCAGGAAACTCACAGACCAATCGCATGTGCTTCAATCGTCTCATATGACGCTGCTCAGCCAATCAAATCTGTGCATTCCGATGCTTGCGAGTCGAGTCCGTGAGATTCACCAGAGACGTTTTGGAAACAAACACGAATTGAGGAGACGAAAGGGAAAAGAGATTTCACATGGCTTTTAATCAAGAATGTACAGATTCTTACATGTACATTCCTCCCACGGGCAGTTCAACACCAGAATATCGCATAGATCTCCAATCCTAGCTGGCAGGACAAACTAGAGCTCACGTTTCTCACTGAAGATAAAGTAGGGAGGTGGTTGCTCTATAAGAGGGAATGAAAGAGAAGAGGAGGCATTACAGCTGTTCATTTGTTATGATGTGTTGAGTGTTTATTATAAAATTGGTTATGACTACACTTCATCACTTCAAGCTACACTTTTTATTTCATTTTTTCAAAAAATTATAGGCACTTTATTTTAGTTTACTTAAATTTATAATTTATTATTAGAATAGTTATTATTTATTATCCCTCCAGTTTGATGTGAAAACTGACTGAAATATTATTTGATTTGACAGACCGTACAACTATACGTTATGGTACTGAATGATAACGCAAATTAGTCGTTTTGATGTTCCGGACCTTTGATTCAGGAAAGTTTCTGTAACTGGACCTCTTTGAATTCTAATTGAATACCCCTGCCCTACATGAAGGGCCAGTATAAGACAGAAAAGGATTTTTTTTAACTTTGGATCATGCAAAGCTGCCATACAGGAGTCACAGAACTACAACATAGGACTGGAAATGCAGTACAATAGGTCTCCTTTAAAAGAGTTTATTACTGAAGGTTCAATTGTCTTGTTTTTATATCACGCAGTGTATGCAGAAGTGTTATCCTGTCAAACGAATCAAAATGAAACTATAAAACAACCTATTTTATTGTCAGATCTGTTTACAACGGGTGCTGATGATAACAGTTTATAATAGTTTAAAATCGATGCATTTACATCTTATCTCACATGCCAATCTTCGGGCAAATGTCTGTCATGCAGTAAGTTGTGTGGCATGCTAGTTTATTCCTGTCTTTCAGTCCAGATTTTAGTCTTCTCTGTTCACACTGAGGGTTGTCCTTCGTTAATGAAGCTGAGCTGAGCGGTTTGCTCTCCCCACTCCAGCTCCTGCAGGTTCAGGAGGGGTTCTCGGGAGCGGGTTGCCATGCTGGAGGGCTGGAGAATGGGATGGAGCTGAGGCTGGGAAAGGGAATGGGGATGAGACCGGGATATGAACTGGAACTCAGGCTGGAACCGGAGCTGGGACTCAGACTGGGACAGGAGCGGGATACGGCATTGAGGCTGTGTTTGTGGCTCACTACCAGATCCTGCTAAGTCCACCAAAAGGGGAGAGATGGATGAAGAGATAGAGGGGATGGAGGAGGAGGAGTAGGGATGTGGCATGATGGTGTGCTCATGGGGAGAGCTGTTAAGTGATGGGGGAGCTGAGCAATGAGACACTGGGGGAGAAGTGCTAGCCTGATGAGGAACTGGAGGATTATGGGAGGTGATGATTCGGGAGGGTGAACACTGAAGTGGATCAAACTCTCCTTGTAACACCTTCGTGAAGCTCAGCTGTTGAGAGGCCGGTCCAGGTACCAGGATGGATGAAGGGTTTTGATCGTCTGAGTGGTCCACAGGTGTGTGTTGGGTAAGAAGGGGTGGGGCCGGGGAGCAGCTGTGTGATGTCACGCTGTGAGGCGGAGTCACAGCATTGGGTATCAGCAGCGTGGAGGTGTTATGGAAGAGGGGTTTGAGAAGACGTGTCATTTCCTGCAGCTCCTGACTGACAGCGGTTACCTGACGGGAGAGGACGTTCATCTGGAGAGAGGGGAGTCAGACTGAAGAGTCATAAATGCTGGTTGTCTTGTTTTCCAGTTTAGGATACTGTCATACAGTAATGTCAAATCTTGGCTTAAAGCTCTGAATTTACTATTTAGTCAAAGTCAGTTTTTCTCCGTAACACCTTAGTGTAAGTAGCCTTACCTCATGTTTTAGCTTAGCAATAGTCTGCATGGTGTCACCCTCATCACGGGCCCCTATGGACATATAACGAAATGTACACACACACACATCCATGCCAGTAAGGACTTTAGCAGCTGACTGATAATCAAGAATGAATTATTGAGTCATACATAAATGTGTCTTTGCGGCTCTACAGCTCGAAACCTTTCTTTTTAATGGGATCCAGTCCAGTCTCATATATAGTATGTATATATGTGTGTGTATGTGTGTTAACCTGAGGTAGCTGAATCGGGGCTGGGTAGGAAACTCTGAGTTGCGCTGGGAGAAAAATCAAATTTCGGAGCCGAACCACTTTGGTTTTCTGTCTCAATCCCGTCCACAAACCTGAGGACAGACAAGAGGAGGGAGTCAATGAATTTCACCCAAGACAATCAGGTAACAAGGCAATAATTCTGGCATTCCAACTTAAAATAAATAAATAATAAATAAACTATATGGGAATAAACTGATTACTTTATTTTCCGAATCGCAGATTATTCTTAGTTAGTGTACTTCACTGTCCTAAACAGACAACAAAAGTGAGACTTTTCGGGATTTTCCGTATCAAAGATGGCTGCTTAATTAGTCAGTGTGAGACAATGAGACAGAAGCTCCACATTGTTAAAGCTATTTCTTATTGGGGCTTAATTGATGTAACAGGGAAAGGTAAGACAAGGTCTAGTTTTGTAGTTGCTGACCCCACAGGTGTTCACTGACCTTCCAGCTGTCATGTCCTTGTTAGGGAGACGACAGTTAGACTGGTAAGGTAGAGACAGTATCTCAGACTTCAAGCTACCAGATATCAGTGTTTTCTGAGAATCTTACAAGGCTGAATCTTACAACTCTACAAGAATTTACTGGCTTTACTGGCTCCACAGTTTAGAGTACAACTCATGGATAGTAATAGATTCCAATATGAAGAAGCATTGTAATCTAAACATCAGACAGACTGACTGGTACTATGTAGAAAGTGTTGCATGTGGCTTGAAGGACACACAGTGGGTCTTTATTTGAGCCAATGACTAATAAACTCCTTACACATGAATAGAGGGGTGAACAATAACCCTATTTGGATGATTAGTAAACCTCTATAGATCTAGGAAGGATAAATATCCCCAGACAGGAAGTGTCCTTCAGATTTGGTGTTGGCATTTGATGACCTGCAGGTGTTTCTGGTTTTGGAGCTGTGGAGTCTGGATTTGTGGTTGCAAGTCACCTGCTGCCCCCGTGTTCCTGCTTGACACCCTCTGCTACAATTATTGTTACTAGTCCTATTGTTATTATAATATTTAACATTACAATTATTATCATTAATACTATAAATATCTGTACCATTTTTCATTCAGTCTATAGCAACATTACCTTTAATGTCTGTACCTCTGTGTGTATATTGTGTAGGCTGCCTCACTCCCCTAACCATGCTGTGTTAAGTCTTCATCAGTCTCTGAAACCTGGCTCACAATAATCTTCACCAAACATGGTGTCAGCAGACTGAAAACCATTTCTACCTTATAACACGATGCCAAGATAAAGGTCACATGTCTCTATAGGTTACACATGCAGGCAGGTACAAATGGCTTTTCCTTGTTCAAGATAGCATACAAGATCCCACATGTCCCTATAGACTTTCCATTATTCATAAACACAAACTGGACATGGCTCAATCGCCAAAGCAATAAAAAGATTCCTCATTCATTCACTGAATCCAAGTGCAGTATATCATGCGAAGTCTAAGCTAATAATATCTTCTCATCTGGGATCTCTAGGCGCTTGATTAAGGCTCTGGCTGATATCTTCAGACATTTATTACACATAAATTCCCTCTTACCCTTATCAGTAGTGGGACTGAACAATTTCTACTGAAGGTAGACAAATCCCTTGGGAGCAGGAAAGTGTTCAGCAAATTTCATAATAATTCACCCTGTAAATATCCTGCGTGCAAAGCTGACATTTTGGTGTGAGGATAATACTAGAGGAAAAATCATGCAATGTCCAACATGTAAATGGTGCTCATTGAATTCAATGGCAATCTGAATATTAAATTCCATAATTTATTATTGTCACTGTTGTTTATTTTAAATGGCAATTTCCCCACATGGTGGTGCAAGATAAAAGATCAGTGAGTCATTTAAATCATGGGATTCATCCTCTGGGGACAATAAATATGAATGGACAGGGACGTTTGTTGCGTCTCTCCCTCGTTTCTTCTCTCTACAATCTGTAATAGAGCTGCGTGGACAGATCCTTAGGCTTTGATATAAGTAGGACAAAATAAGCCCAAACAGTGTGCCAGTTCTGGACCTTACCCATCTACTCTTACTTAATATGCAAACACCCAGAGAAAACAACAAAGTTAATCATCGAAGAATTTCACTGTCTAATGATGTAGCATGCAAAATAAACAAATAAGTTATAGAACAGTATAAATTTAATAATGATTGCTGAATACAGAACTTAGTAACTAGATTTTTGTTGTTGCATTCTTTGTGGGGAAACCTTTCTTTTTATAATCCAACATTATAATAGAACCTTTATCAGCACATCAAAATGATCAAAGCTTCCCCATTCCTGTGTAGCCTCAGCCAAAACATTTATTATCTAACACACTGATCTCAGAGAGTTACACACTTCTGCTCTCTATACTCTACAAAGTTCACCAATTTGTCAAACTCAAAATCATCACGTGCATATTGCACCTCACGGTGAATGGATCATGACAGAGAGCGCTTAGGGAAATCTTACCCAGATGATGTCAGTCAGCAGGTTCAAAGGTTGCACTCAGTGACAGCAGATAAGGAGGAGAAGCTGCACACACCTACATACTAATTACCAGTCAGACTCCCATATGCTCTACGCTAATACAGACAAAAGCTGTATCTGACTGTCATCGCTCCTTCATTCACTATTCCCTGTTTGTAGGACATTGAGATTTTGGACATTAATGAATGAAAATTTTCGCGTCACCACTGACAGTAGTATTACATAACAGAAAGTGCTCTGGACACAATATCTGTCACAACCCCTCCTGCTGTGACCCAGTTGTGACATCTGGTGCGTGTGTGAAAGAGCGTTTTATTATTTTCTCTTTTTTACGTATGTGGTGTAGCTGTTGTGTTTTTTTCTTTCTTTCTTTCTCTCTCTCTCTCTCTTTCCCCATCTCCTTGCTTGCAGTGAAGTTGGTAGGCGTGACTGTTGCCGTGGGAGCTGGCTGCACACACCTGCACTTCGTCTAATTTGTCTCAACTTATCCACGCTTCCTTGGGTTTCAGCTCTATTTAAGCAGCAGCCAGACATCCTTTCCCCTCTGGATTGTTAAGTCCTATCCCTATGTCTTAACCCTAAGTTGCCTGAAAACATCCCTCTAACTATTTCCCTTATTTTCAAATCCCAAAATTGACAGGTATGAACCTGTGTGCTCTGTACTCGAGAAGAGTTTTCTGGACATTGATTCCTCTGCCTGGATATTTCTTCTAACCTGCCTACCTGTTTGCCAGTCTGTTCCCATAGTCTTCACTGTCTTTCACCTGCCCAGTCTGTTCATCTGCTCCCCTGCCCAGCTTCACATTTGTCGGCTCAGTCTGCCAGTCAGCTCCCTGGCCTCAGCTTAAACCCACCTGCTTGGCCTAGTCAGCCTCAACCCAATCAGCCTTACATGCTCTGCATTTTATTTGTGAATAATTCCTTAAACCTGCCTGTTGTTTAGAGTCTCTCTGGGTCCTAGATCTGAACCTTGACAATATAATTTAATCCGTCGTCAGACAGGGGTTGCACAAACAACATTACAACAATCAAGTCTTCTCAACACTAAAGTTATGGAGCCTTCATGTACGGAGGTCCAGACCAGGCAATATTTTAAATTATTTTTTTAATATAATCTAATTGAAATTAAATTCTTTTGTGTGCACATGATGTATGACAAAATTAAAATTTTACTATGAACTTTGTTTGAAAGTGCATTATCACTGGCAAAATTACAGAAATGTTAACACCCACTAATTCAAATGATGACTCTGCTGCAACACTATGGAAACAATGTAAAATGGACTTAATTTTCTATATTAACAGACAAAATGTTTGTTATTTTATATAATTTAATTTTGATTTTTTCCCCTTTTATTTTCCTGCAGACACTTGATTGCATATGTCCTTTAAAAATAGAATTCATTGGTGCAGAGTATGCTCTGATGAGCAGACTTTTCAATCTATTAGTGGTAAATAAAACTCAAATCAGTCAACACATTGTCACTTTTTCTTTACCACCGTAATGCCCCTTTTTCCCTAAATGTCTCAATGGAAAATAGACACAGTGACACAATTTATGCTTCTGTGGACCCTAACACAGCTGTACCAAAATAAATTGATTCCTCCATCTGAGCGTCTGCTGCCGCCTCTCTGGGGGACTCCATGCAAATTAGCATGTAGAGGGTTCATGTTTATGAATAAAGTCACAAAGAATGCAAGTAAAATTCCCAAAGCGGGTTACTACCACTGAATGCACTCCTCCAGCCAAGCTTACAGTTAGCACCCAGTTAATAAATCAATGAATGATTCCATACCGAGGGCTGAGGTCCGGCTGCAGGCAGCTGAAGCTCACCATGGGGATCTGCAGGTTGGCCGGCCGGGTGTGATCGCTCACCGGTCTGAAGGTTCTGGCCGGCAGCAGCGGGGAGCGTAGAGGGGAGCGCAGGGGGGAGCGCAGGCCTCGTCCCAGCCTGCCCAGGGGAGGCATCTTGGGTAGAGGCGAGTGTTCATCCTCTGAACCTGATCCCTCCTCGTCCTCCTTGATGGATGGAAGCTTCTTCATGATCCCTCCGTTGCTCTCACAGTCTGCCTGAAGAGTGACAAAGAGGGCAGGGTCCAGCAAAATGTAATCGTTTGTTTGAAACAAACAGATAGCAAAAGAGAAGAAGTGCATCATTGAGCCATTGTATCCAAAATCACATATTTAATATAACATTTGTTTTCTGACGTCTTTCTGGAGCTGTCTCGCCATCATGTGCACTACAAATATTTCCACAAATGTAGTTTTTATTATGCATACTGACATTTTTTGGCCTAATTTGATCACACTTCCACTTTGAACACACCACAACCTGTAATTGGGACACAGTGCGAGGATTAACAAGACGTCAGGAAGGTTGAGTCAGTGCAGCGTCACTTCACTCTTTGACCGGACGAGGGAGATGCTGAGCCTTTGAAAGCATTGCCGAGAGTGAGCAGTTGCCATTCACAATAGCTGCAGTGCCGCTGATATCCATTCAGTTTCTCATTCAAAACCAAGCAAGCATAAACACCATTCACTCTTTCTGAAGGCTTTCTACGAGCTCGGATGAAAAAATATAGATGAGCTTTGTAGATGTTCAGGACTCCAAACAAGGCATAACAGATTGTCCTTTCAAAGTAAAATTCCTGCAGTCAGCATGTTGTTATTGGTGGCTGATACATATATTTGGGGAAGGTTATTGGAGTTTTATTTCCTGCACCTTCTTTGGATTGTAATTTAAACCTCATTAAAGCACTGGCAAACAAATCCCGGCTCCCCCCCCCCATCCCTCCTCTTTTCCCATGTCACTACCGCCCTTCTCCTTCTCTCCCTCTCTAGTTGTTGTCTTCTCCATCCTGTCTTTGGCTCACGTGCCCGGCTGGTATTTTTAGATCACAGAGGTTTAAATTTAGCACAGAGGTTTGCCTGGAGGGATTCGAGCGGAGAAGGGACTGTTTGGAATTTCAGCACGTGCCACCCTTGATATGCTGCATGCCACTGTAAGGGCATCAGCCTATTATGTGTGTGTGTCTTTGTGAGTGTAAAGACAGAGAAATATGTGTGTATGTTGCATGTGAGAGACATTGCATGATGAAATATGGTCACTGCACATGTATGTGTGTGTTATGCATATGAGATGCGGTATGGGTGAACATGTAAAGGACGCAGCTTGCAGCATGTTAGTGTGTGGGCATGTATATCATTCTGTATCAGTGAGGACAAATATGTTGTGTTTTGTTATGTGAGAGTATGATGTTGCATGTGTGTGTTGTCTGTGTGTCGGCACGTGAATGCAAATATCAGCGAGGTTCCTCCTCTCCCTTTCCCCCGCAGCTTCTTTTCATCCTGATGTTTTCCTTGTCTCGTCTCCATCTGGTTGTTGCTCTATATTTATCCAGCCAGGGATGACCCCGCCCCTCCCCCACTCCTCTGACAATGATATTTTTAGTCCCACGCTGCGCTTGGTGGAGGATGCATTACTGCTGTCTCTGTATGTGCACATGTTTGTGTGTGTATGGTTTTGACAACACTGTGGAGTAATGTGCCTGCCAAGCATACACTTGAGTTTTATATTTATGCTTTCAAAAAGTACCTAACTTTTGAAGTACTATATTTCCAACTGCATTTTATTACCTTTTTCAAATTTGGCACTATTTGTTAATGCACTGCACGTAATATAATGACTTTTACTCTATTCTATACTTGAACTGACTTTATTTTCCTCTTTATTATCTTTGAAATGCGGTTTTAATGAATTTAATTGCCTTGTTTAAAGCTATTCGAAATGCTTCTGTGTTTGAAATGTACCAACAAATAAATAAGTTGGGATTGTGCTTTTATGATATAGCAATAAACCACAGTATTAATATTGTTATGTAGCATCTATCCAGCAATGTTTATGTAATATTTTTGTGACATTTAAATAGTTTGTCTAATCTGCTTGAAATTTGGATTGTTTGAGAACATAGCATATCTATTGTATGTCAGACTGTATACAAGTGTGTAATACTACACTTATCTATGGGAAGGTGTCATGGTGCTTTAAGAACTGAAGTGAAGGATTTCCAAAAAACATGTATCCTTTTTCTAAATCCAGGAAAACACGTCAGTTAAGTATTATTTAAGTATTTTTCATGCTGATAGATGCTCTCGTCCCCTTATGTTTATCTTGTAACTCTGCTCTAAATAACAAGCTCACTCACAGTTCAAATGTGACATAGTTATTTCCAGTATATGCTGGTTATTCATGTGTGTGCTACAGCTGAGATCCATCCGTAAATCCCTGGCATCTGAATTGCCCATGTTTAGCTCATGTCTTTATCTGTTGGCTGCATCTCAAGCAGAAGCCATGGCTTCCTCCTCGCTGCCAGTCCAGATGGCTAATCCTTTTCAAGTGCAAAGCCATCACTCTGGCATTGCGTAAAATGTTGGGTGGAGGAGGTCACCGCACTAATCTAAAAAAGGGAAGGACTCTTCCTGTGGAACTTATCCAAAATTTTCTTTAAGACATGTAGAACATGAGCTGATTAATCTCCAATGCAATTGAGACATATGGTAATATTAACAATTGTGATAATAATACATTTGCAAATGAAAACAACCAGAAAGCTGTTAAACTTAAACTGTTTATCGCTTTTTTCAGAGGGAGAGACACATAGAGGTATTAAAGTATCTCGGGGTCTTGGTTCACAAGTGAGGGTAAGATGTAACGCTATATCGATAGTTGCATTGGTAGACCTTCAGCAGTGATGCACGTGGGAGGGATTAAAGAGTGAGCTGGACCTGAGGGCCAAACTCTCATTGTACCGGTCAAGCCATATTCCAGCCCTCACATAAGGTCATAAGCTTTGGGTAGTGTTGAAAAGAATGAAAGGTAAGGTCCTTCTTGTTGAGAAGAGCCAATTGAGGTTGTTTGGGGCATCTGATTGGGATTCCTCAGATCATCCCAGAGCAGACCCAGAACATGCTGGTGGGATTGCATATCCCATCTGGCCTGTGAACATCTTAGTATCTAGGAGTTGGATGGTGTGCCTGTGGAGGAGGATGACTGGGCGACTTTGAGTAAGTATTTCAGAAATTATAGAAACCAAGATTTTCACTGCAGGGGCCCTTAAAATGAAAAAAAGCAACCATGTTAGTGGCCAACAGCTTGATCCCACATGTGTTAAGGCAGATCAGAAAAGCATTATCGTACCTCAGTGCTGTGTCCCTCCCGGAGGTTGTACGTCAGATCATGCTGGATCTCAGTGATGAACTTCTGCGAGTAATCAGGGTAGAGACAGAGCACCTCACGGAGGCCTTTGAGGCTGATGTACTGCAGGTCACAGTATGTCAGGGCCTTCACGCAGGCGTTAGTCTTAATCACTTCCTCCTGGGTCAGACAGTCAGAGCCAATCAGGTCACCCCTACCTGGAAAGCAGAGATACAGGTAGGGCTGTAGTCGAGGCAAAGGGTAAAGAATGTTTCTGAGGCCACCAGGTTTCATTAAAAATTTACGAGAGGCCGTCTATGTTGGTACAGTGCATTATCATGATTATACCAAAACCAAAGAGGATTCACTAGCAGGGACCACACCACAGCAATATGTCATTTAAAGGTTTAATGGAAATTCAGAAGGCACAGATGTTTGGGGACGGATGAATGGACATAAAGGGCAAGGGTGATGGTGAAAGAAGGATGTCGTCCGTTAGGCTGGTCTAGGAGGATGTAGAGAAGAGGGAGACTCGTGTTTGTGTTCTCACCCGAGCTTATTATGGGCCCCCAGACAGTACCAAGAATGAGACATGAAAAAGGTGTGTCCCAGATTGAATAGGAAGGGATGAGGGAAGATGGGAAGAGAGGAGGAAGGTAGGAGGGAATAAAAGATGAAAGGGTGAGGGTAGAGAGTATGAAGGGGAGAGAAGATGAAAGGGTGAGGGAGAAGAGGATGAAGGGATGTAGGTAGGGATGAACAGAGGGAGGGATGAGGTAGGAAGGTGAATAGATAAAGGGAAAGGACAGGGAGGGGGGGTCCTGCAATCGGAGACAACGGAGCAGAATAGACCAGGTATAAATGGAAAGTGGGTGACACCTACTTTAATTGTTAGTGTGCTGTTGTTATGATTAATTGCAGTCAGTGATGAAATGTAACTAAGTACATTTACAGAAGTACGGTACTCAAGTAACTCTTTTTTACTCTGATGCATTTATCTCACAGCTACGGTTAGTAGTTACTTTTCAGATTGGGTTTTACAAAAAAAAGCATGATAAATTTAAAAAGACGCAGCACTGTCAAAGATTAAACAAGTGGTTTCCAACCTTTTTGATTTGTAAGGAGTGTCTCGTTGCCAAAGTCCAAAAAATATGTGTAGCAAAATTCATCTTGTGACCTGTTGGAGGGGACCCATCCCTAGGTTGGAAACCACCTAACTAAACTCCACCTTGAGCAGCTAGAACATTAAAATGACAATTAACACACTCTACAGCAGAGAGGGTTGAATGTATGGTCAGACTGTCTTATACATAAGTTAGAGTAAACACTATGGGATACAGATGCACTGTTATAGATTACAACAGGTCTGTGTTTTCTCTTTCCTCTTTTTTTCTGCTTCCTCTCTCTACCTCACTGAATTCTCCAGAGCTGTATATCCAAAGTGGCAATGCCAAAACAATTTGAATGTGTGTGTGTGTATGAGAGAGAGAGAGAGAGAGAGAGAGAGAGAGAGAGAGAGAGAGAGAGATAGCAGGCAGTAAAAATCATAAAAATTCAATGTGCGTGCTTTGTGTTTCTATGTATGTGAGCAAGAAAGTCAGAGTGTGTGTGTGTGTGTGTGTGTGTGTATCTACAGCTACATGGGAGACAGAGGAGGCAAATGTGTGTTTCAATATCCACATGTATTAAGTATTAAAAAGTGACAGAGAAGCTTTTCCTGATGCCCCTACCATTAGCTTCAGATTCAAGTCAGAGTCAAGAGTTATCTCGCCCTGTACAGCATAAAACGTGGTTAACCACCAGAGCAGGTAACCGCAGGTGTGGGAATTGCAATCATTGTACTAATATACCAACTATTTTACTGACATAACATCAAGTCATAAGTATAACATAAAGTAATTTATACATTGTGATGTATGTGGGTAACAGACTTGAGTGTCCATTTGTATACTGGGAGAACAAAACATAAACTGAAGGCAAGACTGGCCAAACATTATGCTATAAGAACTGGCAACCCCAAATACCTCATGGCTCTACATTACAAAGAGGCTGACCACTGCAGTTGTAATTAGTTAAAAGATATCAGGCATGGACCATACAGAAAACTCAATAAGGGGTGGAGACAGATTAAAAAGGCTCTTACAAAGAGAATCGTTTTGGATCCAACATTGAACACAATACCCTGGTTTGAATAGAGAATTTGACTTCACTGCTTTCCTGTAATTGCCTCATCTTGCTTTTTCTAGGCATCGGTGTCCTTCCTACTGAAAACTTAATTAAGAACGCGTGGGTATCTGTTTAACTGTTACTTTGACTAAATAGCCATGAGATTTTAAAGGCTTTTTAATCACTGCCTTCTTGTGCGCCTCAGATTTGTTCAACAATTCTATCCACATGTATGTACATACACAGCAGGTTCAACATGATAATGAGCTTTCCCACTTTCTTCAATGGCACTATCACTTCATTATTTACACAGTTAGATCATTAATATGAAAAACAGTGTTGCCCGTTTTCTCCCTCTGCTTTGTACTGACCTGAACTGACTTCAGTGATGTTTGTTAGTCTGTTTGTGTTTCTCAATTCTGTTTCATCCAAGTTATGCGGAATAAAAAGAGTGTCAGTTTGCGTGTTGTAGGACAAGGCCCTGGAGAGGCTCTTATTCTGCAGGAATGACTGCAAAATGACTGGGAGGCAGATTTTGTAGTTCTGGCTGTTTAATCAGCTCACCTATTGGAGGCATGTAGCAGTGGCGGACTCAGGCTGTCTGAGGGGCAGGGGCAGAAAAACAAAAAGGGCACCAGCTTCACGGCGTGGGGCAACAGGGCGTAGAAATTGACAGACGGACGTTGACGTGTATTTGTTGGAAATACGCGTATCTGTATTCTTGAGTGCCCCTGGAAAATAAACTTCTGAGCAGCATAACTAGTTAATTAGATACTTCTATAGGCCCCTTTGGGATTTTGACTTGTAGGCCCATGCGGTAATCTATCTTCATCAAGTTTTTTGCACATAGAGGCACCTTGGAGGTCACTTTACAACATTTCCTCATGCAGAGGCATCCTAGTGGGCACTGCATTTTTCTATCAAAAGGGCGCTCATTAGAGCATTGCATCATGTTTTCTCGCACATTGGGGCACCTTAGACGGCACTATATCACTTTTTTTCCACTGGAAGGGGACCCAGAGGGCACTTCATTACATTGTTTGTGCATAGGGGACATTGGAAGGCACTGCATCATGTTTTCTCACACAGTGGGGCACTCTAGAGGGCACATTATCTTGTTTAATTTACGGCAATTTTGCATTGTGTTAATGCAGTTTTCCGGACGTCTGAGTGAATTCAGTAGTCCTTTTTGCTGCTGTGGTTTGTTCATTATGTCCACCAATTTATGAAGTATTTTTAGATAATTGATGTTCAGTCATCATTTAATTAGTAAACATTTCTCAGTCCCATATCAAAACAATATTGTGACTTAAAGCTGCAGTGATTTTTTTCAGATGATCCATTGTTAAATGCAATTCAAAAGTTGTCACTTGATGTGTCAAACCACAGGTAATTAATGCAAATTCTGCAGTTCTACAGAGACTTTAAGCCTTTTTTTGCTTTTAGTTTTTGTTTTCTGGCCCAATACAGAACAATGTTGTGTTGAGGTTTCACTGTGTGGCATAAATAAATAAATAAACACAATCAATTAATGTTGTTTATGGATTTCCTGTTGGGCTTCTGGCTGCTCCCCCAACTGTTCCATCAATCCATGGGTCACGCTCCATCTTTCACCCGATGGGGTGTGAATTGTTTGCCCACAGGGGCAGTTTAATATGGGGATGATTGCAGTTTTTTTTATTAGCACTAGGTTGCTCTTCATCATTATGTTCTTCTTCATAAAATCTGGCTGGCTGGCTATTAAATGTTGAATGTCTAATAATTTTCTCAGTGATAAAAGCCCTTTCTCATCTTCTGCTCATAATGCTGCAACCAGATTCCAAAATAGACCAAAGAGGATTAGTCCTGTTACCTTAATTTACTTTTTTCACTTGATAGTTTTGCTCTTGTGTATTTTGTGAATTTTATGCCCCTATACACAAACTCAATCATATATTCTGAAAAACAACTCTACTAGCAGTTTTCTGCAGTGTTGTGTAGCTTTTTAAGGTGCTATTGAATCCCTCAACCTATCCATCAGTCAAAGCTGCATCACCTGGGACTCTGACATCTCTTTCATCATCTTAGATATGAAACATGAATGTTTCCCAGTGACAATTTTATTTCATTCCCACTTAGGAAACCAGCAGGAATACTTGGATGGGGGCTATAGTGATGGATCGACTTTGAGAGAGGCCCTAAAATGCCCATTGCATGTACAAGGGAACACAATGGTAATGGCACTCTTATTTTTGGAGGCCTGCCGATCTCCATTACTTACTTTGGGAATGACCATGGCGTAGGCTAGCTTGTGCACATACATATACCATGTTCTTCTTGCTGGAAGTAGACGTCGTTTTTCGAGTCACTTTGCTGCCGAAATCTAGGAGGGCTTCCGTGGTTTGGAGTCCAAGACAGAGAAGCCCTTCAAGATTCAGGTAACAAAACGACTCCCTCAGACTTCAGGCCCAGCAAGAGGCTAAACCCAAACCCTCAAACATACTTCCCTTGGGAGCCTAGGCCACTGGTATACTTACCTACTCCTTTAACTTGCCTCTGAGCAGGTCTCTCAAAAGAAGGAATAAGTTATTATGGGAAAATGGATGGATGGAGCCAGCTCTTCCATTGTATCTCATTGTGGGAATGTGTGCTGTCCATGGTACTGAAACTCAGTGGTGCTATGTGATGGGGAGTGTTTGGTATTGCATTATATATAATTCTATTTTAACGACAACAATCATTCACTTCAGAACATGTTGTTTTTAAATCACATATCACTATTTATTTATACTAAAGCAGCTAAATAGCTCATTTCTGAGCCACTCTTTAAAATATTTACATTTTCATTCCAAAAACATCTTAAGTTTATCATACAATAATCCAAATTAAAATAAGCACCATTATATTATACATACTTCAATACAAAATGTCATTTGAACTTGTTTTTGTTCTTTACCTAGAATGGCCAGCACAGTGTTGTCCTTCAGTACTTCCATGGAGCCTGAGCATACAAAGTAGATAGCCTGGAGGGCGTCGCCTTGGCGGATGAGGAACTCCCCAGGAGCGCAAAAGGAGGTCTTGATGATGAGGGAAAGCGAGCGCAGACACCCCCTGCTGGCCGATTCAAAGAGCGGCAGTTGCAGCAGCTCGCTATTCAGGTGCATGGCGATGTCAGCCCTCAGCTCATCCGGGAAGTCCTTCAGCAGCTGTGGAGGAAACAACAAGGAAAAATGTGTCTGTGAAACAAGGGCACACAAAACACAATTCCTGTTACTGCAAACTAAACATAAATCTCCCATTTGTGTGTTATCATTTGAATGTGAGTGTGTGGAGGTAACAGGCAAAATAAAACCTTTCCCACATAATCACATCCAACTGATCCACGCATGACCAGCAAACTGTTTCTGGATTTTCATTCTGTACTCAAATGTCTAACAGCAAATGTAACCTTTCTCATGAACTTTATAGAGTGAATTCACAATGTATGTAACAAATAAAACATCTCTGCAAGGGAAAGTTGTGGGTTATTACCTTAAAGTATTAGCGTCTGACCACCATTATGTTATCTCTTTAAAAAGGATTATCTAGATTTGAAGCCATGGTAAAATACACCAGGACTGAGTTTAGCGTCTATGAGGTCATTAATCCATGAAATTAAGATATCTGCCCCAGTGTGATAGCACCCTAAACAAAACCCAAATCCTCTCAATGACTTTGAGCTGTTTCTTTAGTCTGCTTGGAGGGCAAGTCACCGGATTTGCACTTTCAATTTTAGAAGCCAGTCCAGTTGATCCCGTTATAACTGACTATCCAAGTCACAGAGGTCATACAAGTTAAAGGAACAGTCAGACATTTCTGACTCATGCTTTAGCCTAGGGTGTGTTTAACCTAGTTTAGCATAAAGACTGGAAGAAGAGTGAAACTCTTTCACTTACAATGCTTCACAATCATACAGCTCCAGCTGTTCACACTGTCTTGTGACAAAGACATTCAATCAGTTAATGTATTTTGATCAGTCATTCTTGACGCAGTGAGTCCCTCCTACCTCGCTGACGTCGATACCATTATTGACAGACCAGGTCGTCTGGAAACATTCCATCATGCGTTGCTCAAGGGTCTTGGGCAGGCGGTGCACCCGGATAAAGTCCTTCAGGTCCTTGGTGCGGGTGTGGTAGAGGGAGCGGCGTGAGTACATCCTCTGAATAATGGCGGTCACATTACCGAACACCACAGCATGCATTAATGCTACAGAGCAGAAAAAGAGACAAAAACATGAGAAAAAATTATCTCAATAAAAGACATAACTCAGTTAGGGGGTAACTGTACTATTTCTTTACAAAGTGGGTAGTTTAAGGTTATGTTTTAGTTTGATTAAAACAGCGTTATTTACTGGATAATTGGCAGCTCTGATCAAAGGTAAATAAATAAAGTTTTTAGACCTTTTAAATATGATCAGCGGCCCAATTGCTTTGCTTGGCTGTGAGCAATTGTTCACCAATGGAAAGCATTGGGAATAACTAAGGTGTTGGGCCTTGATTCAGCTTGTTTGCTGTGACCTGTCAATGTGACTTTAAGGAGGATAACTGCCAGTGCCATCTCCTGTGTTTAAGCCGAAATACATAATTCACAAACGTCTTTGCTAGACTCATTTTTATCCACTTTAGTGGTGAGGCTCTGATAGCAATAGATCACTCTCCGGTAAGGATGTCAATAGAACAAGTTTCAAGAAGAATTGGGACTTAGCTGAGTGACTTTTGCCATCTCTGAGCAATGGCAGTACCAGCTGGCCAACAGAGGCAGTAGAGAGGAGTACTGAAGCTGGGGCATAAGGTCTGACTAACGCCAATGGAGGTCATTTTTTTGACCAAACTAATACAAAACTAATGACATTAACATCAGCCTCAACTGTACTTTGTGTGAAAGTGCTAATTAGCAAACATTAGCGTTCTAAGACAAGAAACTGCAATGGTGATCGTGGCAAACATCCTGCTAAACATCAGCATTTTATCATTTTATTTGTGACCATGTTAGCATGCTGACGCTAGCATTTAGCTTCACGCATAGCCACAGCCTCACAGAGCCGCTAGCATGCCATACAGTCTGGAGTACAGGAATATTGCTGATATAAATGCTACACTTTGCCTCTGTGCTCTGCGCCTCACCTCGCAATACAGCTCATAACCCTGATCTTGTGTAGGGGACAATATTATGTACTATATACTCATTAGCACATGTTTTTTTTAAAAGATTTTCACAAGTGAATACAAAATCCTAATGACATAATATCAGAGGTTCATTGGTTTCACTGAAAACAGCTTATAGCTTTTTGGTGTTGTGTTTTGCCCACCTCCAATCAGCATGGTGCAGATGGAGAAAATCTTCTCAGAGTCTGTGTTGGCTGAAACGTTGCCAAAGCCCACACTGGTCAGACTGCTCAGAGCAAAGTACAGTGATGTCACATAGGAGCTCCTGACAGATGGGCCGCCGCTCAGTGTTGTCCCCGATCCGTTTGGTGTCCTCACTCTGGTCCTGCTACCGTTCCATTGGCCTGAACCCAGCAAACCCGCCACATTCAGCGGCTCCAACCCTGAGCCATTCCACTGGCTGTAATTGGTCAGTCCTGCTGTCATGGTGCCTTGAGGCGAATCAGAGACACCCAGCAGGGAGGTCAGCGGCGCCAGGATGTATGGCGTTCCCAAGCGTTTGGCCAGTTCATGTAGCCAGCCTGATGAGGGAAGAGGGGCAGTCCAGAAGAGTATGTCAGCTTAATGCAATACATTCATGCTTGTTCAAATACCTTTACTAGAAAGTTTCGTTAGCACAAGGCTGAAAGGCCCGAAGATTTATTTCAGTGTCGATGTTTGTGTATATGGGAGGAGTACAGGCCAGACAGTACAAGTTAGCGTTACTGATCATGGCAGCTTATATTTGTATTCTCTCAGTATATTCTTAATGGTTTAACCCCATTCAGACCTATGATGAAATGTTTATTGGTCTCAGCCAATTTCACTTTGGCCAAGTGACTAAACCAAAGGTTTTCAAAGTGAGAGGCGGGTCTCTAAACAGAGTTGCTAATAACATTCATGCTCCCCACAGTATGAGCTTTCCTCTAGCACCACCCTCAAGACAACATTTCCATTTGTGGACAGTATTGAAACCTACAGGGATCTCTTTTTCTAATGTGAATGTTGCTCTTACAAATTCCCATTTGAGGAACAGAAACACTGGAGTTAACGGTAAATGGATATCATTCATATAGCACTTTTAAGCTGAATAGGCCAAAGCAGTTTTAAAAGCCTCTGATTCACCCGTGCACACACTCATTAACCAAGAAAAATGGAGCGCTGCCCTGCTCATCTGAAGCTATTTAGATTTCAGCATTTTGCTCAATTACCAGCCAGTTTATGGACCACCTGAGCCATAGTTTCCCCTGTCCATTACAAGCATGTCCATGTTCAGTACATCTGTGTATCAGCGGAGACCTTTTCTTTATATTTTTCCTCCATTCTTACTCATCCCTGTTGTCCAGCCTTTTCTTGTCTCATCCCATGTTGCTGATTTGAATCAATTGAACAGGATAACCAGCATCACCTCATGCACCTCACAGTAACAACAATACTGTGAGGCACTGGTGAGCATAGTAGGAGGGGAGACAGATCACCATAATTAGATGTGTTTTCTCAGCAAAAATGACACACACACACACACACACACACACACACACACACCGCACGCTGAGTGTCTGCTCTAGATCAGTTAAAATGAGACAGGTGATCTTTGTTTTGGTATCCATCTTTGGTGTTAAGCTGTGCATTTGGAAAAAAAATCAAATTGAAGACATTTGTGCATTTGTAACTGATGTTCAAGGTCCCTAGATGATAAATTACAATGACTTTGGTGATCCCCTGACTTTTCATCTAGCACCATCACCCCATCATCATCAGGTGAAGATGTACTAGTTTTTTGTTTAGTGCTAACTGGCAAATGTTAAAATGCGAACCTCTGAACTAAAATGGTGAACATGGTAAACATACACCTGCTTAGCATAAGCATGTTATAATTTTCACTGTGGGTATGTTACCATGCTGATTTTAGCATTTAGCATCAAAGCACTGTTGTGCCTAAGTACAGCATCATAGATCTGCAATAAATGCAAGCATTTTGGCTAAGCATTACCACAATCTTTACCTAAACATAACCAAAGTGTGTTAAGCTTCCTAATATTAGACATATTTTATAATAATCACACTGCTCTCAGGGAGCTTAGGAAGTCATGTGATTTGAGATTTGTCAAGTATTCCTTCATGGGATCCTTCGGTTGCTACTCCCGCTGCAATGTGACTCTGAATTTCTTAATGAATTGGGTTTACTTTCGGTAAAATTACCATTCGAGAACAGTGTAATTGGCATGAATCTAAGATGACCACAGGTGCTGTACTATTTAAAGGATGAAACACCAACCTAAAAGCCACTTTTCAAGCCTACGCAGGTGAGTAGGATACATAGTGGTTACAGTATCTCTTTGAAGTCAAAGTATTCTGCAATAATAGTCATTGCCATAATACATACATTTACAACAATAAATGCTGACAAAATGACAAAATATTGATTAATTATTACTTGTAATTTCTTAGAATTTAAATTTATGCAACACTGCCCCTCTTTTCATCAAATGAAAGCACAAAAATTATTCCATGAACAAACAAACAGACACAAACCTATATCCCAGGAGGTGGGGCTATTACTTTCAATCTCACTGCGTCCGATGAAGTACCAAACACAAGCCATCCAATGGCCCAGCAGGGCGAACGTGGACATGAGCAGGGTTAGGACCACAGCGCTATACTGGGAGTAACGATCCAGCTTCTGTAGGAGGCGCAAGAGGCGGAGGAGGCGCACTGTCTTCAGCAGGTGAACCCCGAAGTTCTAGGAGAGAGTAGTCATGCATTTCAAGGTATAAGTGCATCCAGCATCAGACATATCACAAGTGTAACTCTAATGGGATTAGTCACTCCTGGATAGACACAGTAAACTGTTTATAAATTAGATCATCATTTCATGTTTAAAATTAAAAGTTTCTCATCTGGAGCCAAAGGAAGTTTGTAATTAGAAATTACTCATGCACAATGAGAATTTCAATCAGCTATCTTGATAGCGCAGGTGATAGTGAGCTGTGTCACTGGGGAACCTGCCCTCCTGATCTCATTCACAGTGCAGAAAACCTTTTAAAAGTGGCTCCACAGATTGTCCTGAACCTTCAGCTGTAGCTTTTATCAGAGAAGCCATTCAGAAAAAATCACTGCCATTATCATCCTCAACTGTCCTATGGACATTGATTTTCTCCCTTAACCTCTGTATTAACTGTGGTTACACTTTCCTGTTTGTTTCGGTGCACAATAAGTGGTCTGTTAATTAAGTATTGATGAGTTACATCCAATTCTATAAGGATTTAATCCTCTGGAAATCTGGAAATGGATCAATTCAGGGAATTTAAATCTGTGCAGAACAAGCAGGTGTATACAATCTCTGCTTCACCCCAGTATTAATACCAAACACAAATAGCTGTTGTTTCTAAACACATGCGTAGTGCTGATTGATATCAGTCCAGAAAGACACTGTGTAATTTATAATATATTTCAAGAAGAGTTCTTCTTCTTGTTAAACCCATTACACCGACAACCAGCTCTACCCCATGACGATGCAATGAAACAGCTGCAAGCTCATCACATGACCTGTTATCGTTTCAGCTACAGCTGTGCATTTCATCCAAAATGTACGTGTAGTACGCTAGGGAATGTGTACACAACAGTATGTCATGTCAAGACTGTTGCTGGTTAAACATCAACAGTGTAACATAATTTGGTTTAAAGAAACATTTTCCTTCTTCTTATTGCAACTGAACTCAGACTTTTCTGCTCTGTAGCACAGTGATCCAGTATCTATCCGAATGTATCTGTTAAAACAGTCAGCAGCTTTTGCACTCAACATCTTGCTGCTAATCTACTTTCCTCCACCTGTAATTTGTCATCAGCGTACTAATTTATCAGCTTAATTACCAGTTACCTAATAATGAGTTTCTTGTTGAGGCTCAGTGTTCCTTCCTTGAAGCCACTATACAGCAAACACTGAGAGCAGGATTTCACAAAAATATGGAACAAAACGTAGTCTGTTGTCAGTTTTTAATTTTTGAGATAAAAAGCAAGTAGCTCTTCGTTTCCTTTGCCATGTCTTTGTATCAAAACAGATTTTGTGTGTGTGTGTGTGTGTTTATGGTGTGTTGTGCCTTGGTGTTCACTGTACATTTGCAGGCTCTTTCTTGGTCTTATTAAGTAAAGTGTGAGCTAGAGCAGAACAGCAGGAGAGTGCTATTGAAAAAAGAAAGACATCTATTACTACTGGCGGGGCCCATATAGCCTCTGCCTATACATCACACATACACATACCCACATAAATCGCAGCTAAAGACACACAAAAGTGCAAGCACAGTCAAACATTTGTGATTTAGCTGCACTTTCCCAACAGTCATGTACACATAAATGTGCACAAAACATATAACAAACAAAAAGGTACACTGTATAGCTGTATAGCTGTGTTCTGTATGTGTGGACAGTGTGTGTGTGTGTGTGTGTGTGTGTTTGTGTGTGTGTGAGAGACCCACCACACTGATATTGAAGGCATAGAGCAGGTCAAAGGGCAAGGCGGCGATCAGATCCACAAACAGCCAGGATGTGACGTAGTGAATGCAGATGCAGCGGGGGTCGTACACGACCTGACCAGACGTGCTCACGTAGGTGGTTCGGAAGTTCAGCACAATATCTGGCACACAATATACATTTTAACACACCAGTGCTGCTTGGAAACACTCCAAACACTTACAATCTAACTCACTCTCTGTGCACCTGTCATCAGCATGCATATCTGGTAATTAAAGTCAGTTTGGCAAGAGTGGAAAATACGTTTTTTACAACATTTTTAAATGAAAGCATCTGTTCGACATTTTGGCAAATATGCTTTTTTGTCACCTTTAGACTGAACCAGATTAGTTCTTTCCAACTGTTTCCAGTGTTTATGCTATGCTAAGCTAACAGGTTGTAACAGGCTTCATACAGTATTTATCTTACAGACATGAGAATTGTATTGATCTAAATCTCCCCAACTATCTTCCCGAAGAACCAATCATTTCCTTTAAACTAATACCCCTTGAACCCAAATGTCCTCCCCGCTTAATGCTGAGTAGTACTAAAGGTCTCTGTAATAGTTTTAAGATAACCTGCCATGGTTTGGGGGTTTTGGTGTCTTTGGATTTTGTTGTTTTTGGTAGCCCTTCCACACGTGTCTAGGTGTGTTTGATTCCCTGTCTCTTTGTTGTGTCGTCTCTATAGTGTGTGTCCCTTTTCTTATTTGTTAATATGTCATGTTTTCTGTTTTACCTTGCAGTTTGGCTGCCACCAGTTTTGTTATATAGTTTTACTTCCTCTCCTTGTGTTGATAGTTTGTTGTTTGCACCTGCCCTAATGTTGCTGTCTCGTTATCTCCACCCTCTTAGCTATTTAAGTATCTGCCTCAATTTGTCTAGTGGCTACTCCATTGTTTCTCCAGTGTTTCTCCAGTGTTTTCTTCAGCATTTCTCCTGCCTTTATTGCTGTGTTTCGGACTTCAACCTGCCATCACCAGTACTGTATCACTAAATCTTACTTTCAGTGTCTGCATTTGGGTCCAAACCTTTATGCTCCGTGTCTGGACCAAGGCAGAACACAACATAACCGACAGATATACTGACAGCACTGTGACAATACAATCCAGGTTGTTAAAATATTTCCTTTAACAAGCCTTCCTCAAGTTGGATTAGTCGACTTCAGTGGTGCCAGAGGGGACACAGCAGGCTGATATACAGTAGAGAAGTGCAGATTGTTGAGTAGGTTCAATTAGCATACAGCTCTTGGGTGTCAGGAGGAGGCCAATTAAGAGAGAAGGTTGGTTGTGGTGGTTTCAGACCTTATTTGTGGTGGTTTCAGACCTTATTTGGATTATACAAACCAGAAAGGTTGCCCCTTAAGCTTATATATTAGAATAACATAGAAACATATAAATGGACAGGAGCCAAGCTGATGCCAAAGCAAAAAACATGTAAAGAAAATTGTACAAAACATGTGAAAGCAGCCTTACCAATGATAAAAAGTATCTCCACCAAGATATCGCTGACACTCGGAGGGTTACGTGAGCCGCCGTCCTCTCGTATCTCAGTGAAGCACACATTATAGGGAACAGTGACAGCGACGTAGAAGGTGGCCAACAAGATCAGCCAATCCCAGCCAGCCTTGAACGCACCATAGTGAAGGAGGACGAAGCGGGACTTCTGGATGTCCGCCACCTTGTACTCTGGGACCGGGTTTGCATTGGCCCCCAGAACACTCTTGATATAGCATGTGGAAACAGACACACACACAAATTGATCAATTCTTGATGAACAATACTATCTGTTATTATTATACCTTTGTTGAATTAGAATAAAAACCTAATTGAGATTAAAAATCTATTTTTCAAGGGTGTCCTGGCCAAGACGGGCAGCAACTCAATTAACAAGTTTGTAAACATTAGAACATAAAACATAAAACAATTTACAATGGGAATGACTAGTAAGGTTAAAAGTAAGGTAAGTACAAGGTCACAAAATATCAACACTTTCAAGATTTAATTGGATGCATGCATGTATAAAACATCGCCATAGTCCAGCATTGACATAAAAGTGGCAGCAGCAAGTCTCTCTTTGACCTCAAAGGAAAGACACGACTTGTTTCTAAAATAAATACCCAGTTTGTTTCACCTTTAAAAATATATCAGTCATGTCAGAATCCATCCAGTAATTCATCTTAATCCAAAATACAATGTGGCCCGGCCTGGTGATTAAACTGAGCATCAAGTTACCAGTTAGCTGATGCAAGAGGATGAAACGTTTCAACTGTGATATCTGATAGGCAGGCCCCCCCAACACATTCAAGTCAAGTCATTAATGAGAGCTTTTATGCGAAGTTCTTTCCTCTTCGATCCTGAGTCATTACAATCACACTGCAAGGGTAGTTTTTGCACATTTCTCATCCCATTTGCTTGAAGTCAACAGTTTTCATCCTGTTGACTTAATGCAAATCAAGTTGACATCAGAAAATGTCAAGGTTGCTGATTCGGTGTTGGCCTGATGGTGGCACTTAAGCAAAAGTTGCTTGGGGTGTTTTGCTATTTGAAAAAAGAACAGTAGAAGACAGCAGGTCAAATGCTAAGTAGGACAAAAGGTACCACAGTAAAAGTGTCTCACATTGTTGATCTTCAGCTTGCTCTTGGTTTTGTCTTGTTTCTGTAGGTGTCCAGACAACTGGTAGAGGACGGCCCGACTGCGGCGGCGCTCCATGTTGAAGCCTGGAGGGCAGCTGATCTGGCGGACCTCCAACCCGGTTTCCTCATCTGAAAACAAGGACTCAAAATCAGAGCGCGTGCACACAAGTGGCAGGAACTGACATTGTATAGAGCTGTGGTTCCCAAACTTCATTTTTAGTTACTTGGTGACCGCTACCAAACCCCCTCCATTATGTCCCCTCACAGTTCATGTCGGCTGACAGATTTGTGCCCCAGCTGCAAAGCCTCTATTGGATCATTTCATGTGAATTATAGTCGAAACAGAGAAGGCTCACTTTCTCTTTCTTTTTCATGCTTTCTCTCACCAGTGTCAGATTCATTGCCATGGTCCAGGTCCCTGTTTTCTGTGATGTCCTTATGTGAGACCAGGAACAAAACAACTTCGCTCTTCTCATTCTTTATGGGCACAATGTCCAGCAGACACCAGAACTTTGAGCCTGTTCAGAAAAAAGATATTTAAATGTTACCCTGCAATCCAAAAAAATATCAGGTTTGACTAAAAATACATAAAATAAAATATATGTTTGCCTGACACTGCCAGTATTAAACATGATTACATTTGACAGTATCCTCCAGCCATCCGGTCTTACCACTCTTCTTGTACAGAATGATCTCAGTCTTGAACTCCCGACGTTCATCCAGAGCTTTCTGCATCTGCAAGGTGAGGTGGTCGCTGGTCTCGCTGCCGTACAGGAAGTGACACATGCAGCTCTTCTGCATCAGCTCGCCACGAGCAAAGCCGGTCAATTCACAGAAGCCATCGGAGCAGTAGACTATGGGATAGAGGGACTGGACCTGAGCGTTCCCCAGGACAAAGTTACTGTCTGGTCGGATGAAAGACAAGACACAAAAAAAGGAAACAGAACAGGGATAATAAAGCATGGTTAAGAAAGATGGCGAGCAGTCGGATGACCACAAAGATCAAGAGATGCTTGATGGTGTTTCAGAGAGAAACACTGTTTAATTGCATCAATATCAAATCAATCTTTTTCACTTTTGTAGTTTAAGGTTAATTTAAACACTAAAATCTCTGTTAACAGTGTCCTCTTCCTGTCCAGCTGCCAATACACGATGGCAGATGAGAGAAACCCTGAGTTGATAACAAGAGTCTAAAGTCATGATTTAAACCTAATGGGATTCATCCAAGCATCACTGGTTCCAGACTTCTGCCAAGCCACATTACGCTCTTGGGATGCCATACCAAAACAGGAAAGCACGGATGAGCGCCAAGCATAGGGAAAGCACACACACAAGCACACAGCGTGTATGCTTGTGTGGGTCGGATGAGAGGGGAGAGCCCTGTCACCTGACCCACACAGGCATACCCGACCCTCTGCTTCACATCACCAACGGCATTCAATCAGGGAGCCAGTTTATTGGCTAACAAATCCTTTTTGGTTAATGATCTGATAATTTAAAATAATTTGCATTTAGTGTTTTGAGTTAGGACCTGGCTGAACAGCACTACTGGTGTAGCTACACGCATAGAGGCTTGTCCTCCAAACTACACTTTTTATCAGTCAGGCAGAAATAGGGAAGGAGGAAGGATTGCAGTCATTTTCTCCACACAGTTTGTGTGTAATGACATTGACCTAGTTGAATTCACATCATCTGAATATCTTCATCTTCTTTTGAGCTCTATGCAGAATTATCAGTGCCCACCATTACAAGATAGTCATCACTGTCTCTGCAGGAATTCTCCGAACTGATCTCACTTGCAATCACTAGATACAGTAGGTTAATCGTGAATAGACACCTGAATATTCATGTCACCAAAAATAATAACTCGAAAGCTGTGGAGCTGAATTTTTATGGACAGCTTTGAACATACCGAGCATGTAAATGAAGCCACTGATCAGCATGGTAACATTCTGGACATGGAAATAACAACAGGGTTAAACACTGGCCTATTTCTGACCATCCCTGTGTGTCTCTTGATGCCAACCTTATCTTAACAAAGACTAAAGGGGAATGAGTTTCATAGATGGTGAGGCTGAATCAAAGTTCTTTAATATTATGATATAATTTGAGTCAAACAGCTATTATAACAGCACTTAAAAGGACATGGTTGAAAACGTGAATCTGCTTTACATACTGTTAAAAAGAGGTCCACTGGCACAATCTCCCCATGGTAAACAAGTAACAAACATCTGCAGAGCAGCTGAAAGAAGATGGAGGAATGCATCAAACTGTGAAGAACTTGCATTGTTCTTCAGTACCAAAATAACTTCAATTAGAGCCAGTTTTGCTGCTGATGTAAAGCCAGATGACTTTAGCAAACCATGTCATAAAGGTGCAACCATGGGAAAATGCACTTGTATTGCAAAACCATCACCTCATGTTGACCCTGTCCCTGCAGCATTTTTTAAGAGGGTGTTCAAAAGTGTTTCAAGTCATATCTTGATGATTATCAGTACACCTCTTCCAACAGGCAGCTTCCCAGATGCCTTCAAAACAGCTGTTGCAAAACTAAAGAAACCCAACCTAGACGGTAATGCACTGACCAGCTATAGGCCAATATCCAACCATCCATTTATTATTAAGATGCATAAAAATATAGTTTCAGTGCAACTGAACATACCACAGCACTGAAACTGCTCTTAATAAAATAATCAGTGAACCCAGACTAAACTCTGATGACAATAAGGTCTCAAATCTTTTCCTCTTTGACCTCTTAGAAGTGTAACTTTTGATACGAATCACTATGATTTCTTAATCAGTTGGTCTTGCTGTTTTTATCAATGGAGTCTGGGGGCTTTGACGAAAGCGATAAAGTGACTGTCTCTGGTTTAAACAAAGAGGATCCTACTCTTTAAAAAAGGTCTCTCTCTGTAGTGATCCTTACCATAATGTTGTCAGATACCAATGTGAGTCTGTCAGTGGCAAAAACAAGCACTTTAGTGGACATTCTTTGACGGGGGCAATTGCCTGCAAGGATTACGTTGCAGCCTTGTTTTGCTGCTGCCAACTGAGAAAAAATTACCTAATCTATTTTTTTTTACCTTATAAAATTTTCCTGAAACAACACTACTGTGGAATTGATAAGGCAGAAAAGGACACTAGCCTAATCTTTTTTTCAGCATAATTTATAATAAACTATCCTGTCCAATGAAATTAAATGTGATTTTAAACAGGGTTAGGGTAATAATAACACAACAGCATACATATACATTTCCAATTATTTAGTGCTATTTGCTTAAGGTGAGACCCTACAGACAAAAACAAGCAAAGGTCAATTTTGAGATTTTGGGCCATTTTGCTTCCGTAATGTTTCAGACTTGTGGGAAAATGTTCAAAATACATCTAGGTGTTTATTTTACTACACTTTCTCTGTAGTTTTCTCATAAATTCACCATGTGTGAAAGAGTGTTTGTGACTGTGTTTGTGACTGTGTTACCGTGGCTCTGTTCAGCTGAAGGCCATACATGCTGTGTTAATCAGTTATTAGTTTTGATGTGTTTTAGATATTGTGGTCGGGCTTTCTGTTCTGCCGCTCCTCGTCTTTGGAATGCCGTCCCTGACCATCTGAGTTTAAAAAAGGACTTACAAAACATTTCTTGCTAGCAGAACCTTTGACTTTTAATTAACCTTGCTGATTGCTGCTTTTATGCTCACCTTTTTATGATTTTTATCTGTCTATTATGTCTTTACCTTGTGGCACTTTGAGATTTGCTTCAAATGTAAAATGTGTTACAAATAAAAAGTGTTGTTGTTGTTATTGTTGTTGTTATTTAGATTGTAATTTGATTATATGTTGTTCTGTAAACAGTGGTTCCCAATAAAAAAAATATTAGAAAGGCTGTTTTCTCAAAAAAAAGATTTTCTCATACGCTGAGCCAGAAATCTCCACTTCAGTAGCACTTACACACACCAACGTTTTATTCCTATCTGTATATTCTGATGGTTTTTATAGAGGGGTTTGTTCATATATCATTCATAACCTGTAATAAAACAATCCTAAAAAAAATAATTTTTTTATGGTGATGTAAAGAGATATCCATAATTCTCTCAGTAAAAACCTTCGTCTCTAATATGTCAACAAAACAAAGCAATAATTTTGAACCTGGTTCTATCCAATGTTATCCAGATTTCTGTTTGTGAAATGTATGCAAATTAGCCCATATTTAATTAGAGAATTTCTAATTTGCATTTAAACATAGTAGTGTAGTGTCTTGCCTCAACTGATGTAAATATACAACCTGAACATATAAATGCAGGGAATAGCTGTAATGCTGTGTTTTTTCTGTTACAATCCCTTAAAGCCTCATGGGAGGTGTCATTTTTAAATGCTTGCTAAATAATGACTCACAATAAAAACAAAGATGATCATGTGGCAGTGAACTGTGCAACTTTAAGTATGGCATTGTTACACGTTCACGCTACATGCTTTACTCAGCCATGGGGTCATCACCTACAATTTCACTAAGATGTCGTGTTAATTCAAAGAAAACGTGATTAAAATTTTATGCACGGCTCTCTCTTTTTCACAGTGTTTGTTCTCACTTTATGTTCGCCTCTGCACTTTGAAAGGCGTCTGAATAATTCTGCTCACTTTGAAGAGTTCTCCTCAGGGGGGATTTAACGTGCCTGCTGCTTTTCAGTGATATTCATTTCATCTTCTTTTCTTCATCTACTGCCATTGTTCTTGTCAAATATTCTTTTTCTTTGTTTGTCCCATGCGTTGTACACCCCACTCATCTCTGCCTCTATGCCCTCTACAATATTTTCATCTTCAGCACCTTTTTGTTTTATCAGACATTGTACAAAACCGTACAATGGATAAACTTGACTTCACTTTCCTGTAGAACTCAGACATGCCAGATTTGGATTGTTAATGTAATTTCTGACAGAAACAGAAATAAAAAAACAGCCAGATACTGTATATTGTTGTGAACCAACAGTGTGGATTTGTGCATTTTATATCAAATAAATTTGGACTACTCCAAATTCTTTCTCTCTCCTTGGGAGAAAGAAAAGGAGAGGTGAGATATCAACTCAACAGACAGCCGAAGCGACTCCAAGGAAGAGGTGAAAGGTTTCTCTCCCTAAGTACTGTTTCTGGGCAGTCTGATCGTAAAACTGGCCACCTTTGGCAGCAGCCGTGATAAGCCTCGCGACTGACTGTTAAAATGACAAAGGAACACTGACCAGAGATTAGCGTTTTCCTGAACAGCCTATCAAATCTCTTCGTAAGAGAGGGCAGGAAACCCTAAACTGCCCCCACCCACACACATATAACCATGGCAACTGACTTTGCTTTTTGTTTAATTACCCCACATCAAAGGATATTCTCCTCTTCACGCCCAGGTGTGAGGAACTCCAGGACACCCAGGGACAGCCCTAAATTCCTTTGTGTAAACAGAGTACTGTCTCCTCAAGACTCAAAAATTACCTTGTTTAATTATATTTTTCAGTTACTCAACTAGGTCTCCCCATTCCATTTTAGTAGTTATGTTACCATGTTGTTGTTGTTGCTATTTGTTATTGAAAAGAATCTAAATAAGTTAATTTTGCAGTGTTGTAATTTTCAGCAAGATCACCTGACTTTATTCATTTTATTTGTAACCAATGCTTTGTTCACGATACTTTCTGACACCTCCTTTAGAAATGATGATAAAGAAATGTCATCCTATACTCGATTAATTTTCCAGCTCAAATTTAAGGTTAAAAATGACTAAATTCCCCAGCTCCTGAGAAGATTGTTTTAGGATTAATCAGAGCTATCGTCATGTAACCCAAGCTCCCCCAAGTGGACAAAATAAGTATTACATGCCATCGTCTGAAATGCCGTTAATGTATAAATGTCACTCGGTATTTATCATGTCCAATAATCTGATGCCATTCGTGTGTCTTGCTTATATTCTTTAAGAACGTGTAACCGCCAATATATCAAGAAAGCTAGTTAAATTCTTTCCCTCTGATTCTGAAATGCTAACCTCAAAGTTGAACTACTGACAATTGTTTTCCCTTTTATCGAGTGCTTAAAACTAAGAACGGAACAACCATTTGGCAATTAAGGTTTGATTGTGGGAAGATATTTGATTACAATACACGCAAATAGTTTTGATTAAAAATTAAAAGTCAAAGAAAGACAGTCTCTCGGGAAACCGGAGACAAGCCCTCCCTCAAGGAAACAAAGGACTGCCCTCTGGGAACCACGCCCCAACAGACAAAACAGCGACACACGCACTTGTTCGCTGGCTCTTGTCCTCTGTTTGTTCCTGGCTCTCCAACTGCACTTCAACACACGCCCAGCGTGCCCCTCTCCCAGCAACGCCCCAAGCAGCTCGACCCGGCGCAACAAAGCCCTTTGTTCATTTTCAAGCCACACGCGAAGTGCCGCAACATTGATTTTTCCCTCGTTCCCAGCACCTTTACTTGTTGTTTTATTTTCTTTGGTTTTTGTTTTGTTAAAAGTTATCAGTCCGTTAAGTTACACTAGTTTTAATTCAAGAACGACCAAGGTTTTTTTAAGCCTTATCCGTCGAACTAACTTCCTCTGATCCCTCCTCGGACCCTACCACATGGGCCCGCCAGCAGTAACAAAGGACGACCAAACTGCTAACTCGAGCCAGGGTTGGCCCCCACTGCAAGTTTCTTCACTAAGCCAAAAAAAGACGGACCTCCGGAGAAAGCGGCCGGCCGACGGTTTTAAGCTGTCCTAACCGAGAACGCACGGATCTCTGCCAGTGTGAGGCCGTTGACCAGCACCCGGCTGGGAGAAGCGACACACAGTGAGACCAAAACCCTGCATTCTGTGATCAGTGATGTCCCATAGTTGTTAATAGATTATCTTTAACTCTTAAAACTCATAGCTTGCGTTCATTAGCTGCCCGTATGAGTCAAATACTCCCACAATAGAAACCCACATTCTCATTGTTTAGCCATTGTTTATTTCTTTGATGTATTTAACCGCATTTTTATATTCATCTTAGTTAGTTAATAAATTCCACTGTAATCAAGGAATTGTGTGTGTATTGCCTGTCTCCAAGTCCCTGCCATGAGAATTTACCCCATTGAAATGAGATTGACTGACTGATTTAAGATAGTTGAGCGATTGTTAACTAACTGATCCCTAGTGAATAATTATTAGCCATACTCAGGGAATCCCGAGACCCTGGGCGAACGGAATATCGGGTGGTGCCCCACGAGAGATTTATGAATATTAAAATTCATAATTTGGTATTAATTCTCATAAATGTATTAAAACAATGTAGACATGCTACAATATAATGTGTAATGAATCATTTTTACCCCTCCATGTACGTTCGTGTAACTTACAATTGTGCCGTACAGTATCTGACAGGTACCCCAAAGCAGCATTTTCCCCTTTTAGTCCCAAATCACGTATGATGATGATGAATGGCATGTGATGTTTATAAGCACTGGCTGGCTAGCTGGTCTAATCCTGGACCACCACACCAGGCAGTTGTTGCAGAGGCTCTTAAGTCTTAAGTAAATGATATCGCAATTGCAATATCAGTCAAAATATCAGTCATATCAGTCAAAATAAATGCATGAGGACAGTAAAATTGCGCCATTGCCTGCGACGTCAGAGTGCGTGTCGTTATCTGCTGTGAGATTGTGCGCCATTGCCTGCTTTGTTCATTAGGTTTGGATTGGCCAACATGGCTTTATGGTTAGGGTCATATTGCCGTCTGGTGGTTTAGCATGCTCTTGACTGCGCTTGATGGGGTGTTTTTGCATTTTCATGTAGACAGATATAAACTCCGGTTATAAAAATACCTGTGTCCCGCACCCTATTGTTTGTAATATGATTAGAGTATGGTATGAAGTTAGAGGGTACATGAAAATAGATGATTCTTTATCCCAGTTTAGCCCCATTTGGGGCAACACATTATTCAAACCAGGCACAAAGGACCCAGGATTCAGGCTGTGGGTTGAAAAAAGATTAAGCAAAATTAGTGATCTTTTTGTGGAGGGAACGTTGATGTCGTTTGAGCAGGTATCTACTAAATATAATATTCCAAGAAAACATTTCTTTAAATATTTACAGATAAGGAGTTTTGTTCTCTCTATGCAGAACCAATCATTACACCTGCCAGTACTTTCTTCTTTGGAGGAATTAATTACAAAGAAATGCAACAACAAAGGATTAATATCGTTTTTTTACAACTGGCTTGCATCAGGGTCTAATGAATCAACAACACCGAAACTTGAATTACGGAAGGTGGGATTGAGAGAGGAGATATCTGAGGATGAATGGAGAAAAGTCTGTACAAACTCTCAGAGACAGTCAGGTAATGTTAGTTTAAAACTACTTCAATATAACTGGTTGATGCAGACTTACATAACTCCTGTCAAACTAAATAGGTTTAATAAAAATGTCCCCGATACATGCTTTAAATGCTCAGGGATCATTTGTACATTTGTTTGGGAGTGCAGCACTATTAGGGACTTTTGGGTGGAAGTGATTAGGTATTACAAAGATAATATTGTCTTTGAATATTCCTATAGATGCAGAAATGATTATGCTGCACTTATATCCAGAGAACCTTGCAATAAATCACCAGCAGCGTAAATTTATAGACTTTGCTATATTACAAGCTAAAAGAATGATAGCTCTTAGCTGGAAAAAGCCTGATACGCCAGTAATTGGAGCTTGGATTAATTCCATGGCGCAATGTATGTCCCTGGAAAAAATAACATATGTTATTAAAAACAAAATGGATGTATATGAAGAAATATGGAAGCCATTTAATCACTACAATAACAACAAAATTATTGGTCATTTCTTACAGGAGGTGTAACTACCCATTAGTGTGTAACTTTACATGTATATGTGTATGTATGTGTACACAGTGTTTTGTTGGGAAATGTAATCTATGTGAAAAGTACAATAATGCATAATTGATTTTTGGGTACCTGGCAATATTTGTTTTGCATTTAGTTTGAATTTCGTCTGATGCCTTGTGTGTGTAATTTTGTATGGAAAAGAGAGTGAAATGTTCTGGGGGGGGGGTTAACTTAACTTTGTTAACTTATTGTCCGGTTAGAGGCTAACAGCACAAGTAATCACTATATCACCAAGCTTCCAGTACCACCTAATTTGCCACTGTACTTTCCTGCTGACAGAAGTATAAAAAATCTTTCTTTCTTTCTTTCTTTCTTTCTTTCTTTCTTTCTTTCTCATAATAGCTCAATAACGTACCCAACACTTTATTTCCCAACTATAAAATGATGTTCAACTTTAATGATTGCTGTGGAGAAGTTGGTCTTATTTAACAACAATATTCCAAACTGGTTTGACAGCTTGAGTTATGGGGACAATCTTGAATAATTCATTATAAAACTGAATTAGGTACGACGTTCACTGTACTGAGATCATTATAGTCCATACATAAATGAATCTGGAAGACTGGTGCACTCAGTTTGAAGAATGTGAGCAATATAAGAGAATGAGTAGGGATAGACAGAGTGTGGTTGTGTGTGTGTGTGTGTGTGTGTGTGTGTGTGTGAGAGAGGCAGGGAGGGGGAGAGAGGGGAAGAGGGAGAGAGGGAGGAATAGAGACAGGTGAGAGAGAGGGAGGAATAGAGACAGGTGAAAGAGAGAAATTGCATGAAGATTAACTGGAGACAATGAAATTTAATATTTCATGCATGAATAAAGCATGTGCAGTGTAATGCGCTTGCCAAAACTACTCGAAGCAACACTCAAGAAGCAAGAAGTACAAGCTGCCTTTCAGTTAGCAAACAAAAGAAGGATGAAAAACGCCAAAAAACGCAATATCAACACAAATAACAACTAGAACTGCAAGTAGTTATAAGCGGGGTCCAAGCCTCCCGGCGCAAGCCGCCCCCCTGGCCCCGCAGAGGGTGCACACGGGGGGCCCGTGGAGAACAAATGAGCAGAGTTATAAATTAAAGGGGCTTGCGGTTATGGAGATCTGAAATTAATGTATGTGTATGGGAGTGTTATTTCATATCCGATTAATAGCACCACCTAGAGGACGATTGACGCCAAATTTGACACAGCCCCTCAGGAGGGCGTGCCACATAAGGTCCCCAAGTTTGATGTAGGTCGGCCATTGCAAATGTAAGATCTGACATGGCATCCTGTTTTAGTCTTTGCGCAAACATTTGTTAGTTTGTAATTCGGACGTTTTTTAGCGGATCAAAATTCCCTCTAAAGGCTTTTATTGGCTCGGTCCAGAGATGGTCCGTGCCAAATTTCGTGGCGATCGGACTTGCGGCTTCGGAGGACTTAATTAAAATAGGTGTTTCAGTTTTCGTGATTTAGTAAAATGAAAACGTCATCGCACAGAGGCATGTGTTATACCATCCGAATTGGCAGAATCCCCCAAACACGTAGACATAAGGTTTATGAATGTGCAATGTAGTGGTGCGTAGTTATGACGATAAATGTCCTTTGGTTATGGAGATATAAAATGCATGGAAGACAATGGGATTTTTTATCTGCAATAACAGCGCCACCTATGTGCTTATTTGGGTCAACTTTGGTGCGTGTAGTAAGGGGACCATGCTGAAGAATTCGGCTGTGGTTTCATTTCAATGTTACTTGTGGTTATAGAGGAACAATTTTTTTGTATTAAATAGTGCCACCTAGGGGCTAGTTGCACCAATTTTTTTTGCCCAAGCCCACAGGGGGGTGTCCCACATTACTGGTCCAAATTTGGTGTCGATCGGCTATTCCAAACCGAAGATATAACCTCACTTCCTGTTAGTAGCGTTTTTCGCAAACATTTAATTGTTAGCCTATAATTTTGCCAATTTTAGTCGGATCAAAATTTCCTCTACAAGCTTTGATCAGCTTGGTCCAGAGATTATCTGTGCCAAGTTTGGTGTCGATCGGACTTGCGGCTTTGGAGGAGTTAATTAAAATAGGTTTTTCAGTTTTCGCGATTTTGCGGAAATAAAATTATAGCCGGAAATAGGCGTGGCCAATACCAGGAGATTCAGCTCGATCCCCCGAACGCGTGGATATAAGGTTTTTGATATGTGCCTTCGTGAGCGGGAGTTCATGTTGGTTCAACATGTTGACCTTGCTTATAGCGCCCCCCACAGGTAGAAGTGTGCGGAAGTGCAGTATTAGAATTAGTGGCGGAAGAATAAAAATAATAAAAACAATAACGGAGGAGCATTCGCAGGTTCCCTTGCCCTGGTCCCTTGGACCCCTAATAACTTTCAACATTAATATAAGAATGATTTGACATTTTGGGAGGCACGTGCATGCTAGGAAGTCATTGTGCAAACATTTTTGTTATTTTACTTTTAATGGACATGTGTAACATGTTTGATACTTCCTGCGAATATTAACCAACCAATCTTATTTCCATACTGTACATACATTGTGTTACCACCTTATTTTGAAAACCTCACACTAAGTTCCCAAAGTCAAACGCAATTTAATAAATTATATTGCATGAGGTGCTCGAATCGCGTACCATTAAGACTTCATAGACTCTCAGGTAAGACTCTCATACTGCTACACTTTCTTTGTAAAGTGAGAAAATGACATATATATACATATGACATACATATAGGCTTGAATATGTGTGCACTCAAAATTTAGGTGCCTCTAGCTTGACCGTGTTCTCAACCAGCTCACTTGACAGCAGTTCTGTGTCTGTGTATGCTGCAACTGAAACAAAGTAAGTCGCCAGATGCAACTTAAAAGAGATATAAGAATTTATGTTGCATTTTATAATTTAATTAATGAAACATTTATTTTTTATGTATTTTTTGGGCATTTCATAGGAGGTTCATTTATTTACTGAGCATTTTTTAATTTCTGTATTCATTTTCGATTGTGGCAGACTCGGTCCTCCACAGGCATGAGTTTTGCTTAATGACTGAAAGATTATGAATATATTTCTTTCATATTGCTTGCAGTATTATTCTGTAGTCTTAAGATGCAGAAGCAAGCAAGATAAATAAGTAAATGCCACTCCAACATTATTGTTAATGCTCAATCCATCATGGCTGCCAATGTGTCAGAGGAAGTTTATGATTCTGTCTCCAAGTGTCATATGTCCATAGTGTCCAATATGTCAAATTTTGTGGAGTAGCTTTTTGCTGGTCAGCTTCTTCACCAAATTTGTAACCATAAGAACAACAGACCACTGTGGGATTTGAGATGCTACGGGCGTGAGGCCGTGTTACTCAAAAATAGCCAGATGGATTTGTGGCGACAACAGCAACAGCGGTGTTGTATCCTTGTTGTCAGCTTCACCAGGTGTGTTAAATATATGTAGGAATGGCCGTAATAACATCTGATCGTTCAAGCTGCTCTGTGAGGCAGCAGAGGAAGGAGGCTGTCCACGATTTTGAACATAAGAACGATGCAGCCGGTGATTTTGAAGAGCGTGACAGAATATAATAGGATTTGATGAATCACTCAAAAAATGGGTTTGTACTTCTGAGATGATTAACTGGTAGAATAGAGGAATATATTAATATTTAAGAGCAGTGAGCCAATTTTGCATAAAAACAAGGTTAGTGATTTTATATTCTGGACCTCATTGAAGCTTTCAGAGGAGTGTTAAAGAAACGGAACCAACCTCTGGGTTTTCTTGAACACAAAGAACCAGTATGGTTGCCCATGGGCATTAACATGCTGCTATAACAGCTTCCTCTCTTCTGTGAAGGCTTTCCACACCATTTTGGGAACTGGCTGCAGGGATTTTCTCCATTAAGCCACAAAATTGTGTTGGATGGGGTTAAGGTCAAGGCTCTGCAAAGCCCAGTCAAGTTCTTCCAGACCAAACGGGGAAAACTTTTCTTTATTGATCTGGCTTTGTGTATGAGGGCACTATCATGTTGAAACAGGAAACAGCAAGCTTGTTTCACTTATTCACGTATTTAACCTGACATTTTGTTCCATGTAAGCTGATTTCTCTATAGGAGGGGGCTTCTTTTGTTTTGATTTATCACCATGTTGTTGCTGCAGCCCTAACCAGCGAGTGAAGCACCTGTTTACAAATGTCATTTACAGCCGACACAGCAGCTGCGGTTTATATTCAGGGTATCTCACTAAAATACATTGTGTGCCTCAAATCTGCATTGTTTTCAGCCATCTTTGCTAGCTAGCTTCTCGCTTGCCTTTGCTTTACTTTGTTTGTTGTTCCACCAAATGGAACTGCATGTTTTTCACATTGGCTATATTCAGACTGCAGGCCATAATGCTCATTTCCGATTTTTTCCCCCAGATCTGATTTTTTTTGTTTGACAGTTCACATTATTGTTTAAATGTGGCCCATATAAGACTCCAGTGTGAACGGTCCATAGCCTGAAAGTGACCTGCACGCGCAGAAGAATAAAACAACGTCACACGCAGCACGTAATAAAGCAGCAGCAACAGAGGTTAGCTTTGGTTAGCTCTAGTTAGCTCATACTTGCTAACCCTCCCATTTCTCACGGGAGATTCCCGTATTTCATTGCCCTCTCCCGAATTATGACAAATGTTTACAACTTTCTGTCCTTTCCATGACATTTATTACTGTTGATTTGCGCCGTTCAACGCATCTGCCCCACAACTGTCTCTCGGACACTCGCTCCACTGAGTCTGCTTGGATATTATCACTGAGCAGTGAAGGTAGAGAAGAAAGAGAGCCACATGTATAATTATGGCCTTTGAGGACCTTTTTCATTCACCGCGGCTCAGTCTGGCAGGGGAACAGTGACATTAAAGTTGCATCAATTCCAACCTGAGTGTCCAGAATGAGGTCACATTTAAAAAGATTGATTCTGTATCGGATTTGGACTACATATGAAAGTGTCCCAAATCCGGACTGGAGAAGTTCAGATTCCATGTGATTTGGCCTGTTCACACTGTTATAAAAAATCGGATCTGAGTCACATGTGAGCGAAAAAATCGGATTTGGGTCATTTAGTTTGAACATAGCCATTGACTGAAGCAAACATTGCTCCACAGCGCTACTAGTGGTAGCCAATTTAATATTTTTCATGATTTCATGATTATTTTTGCTGAGTTATTTTTGTAAGTTGTTTTATATATCTCCATTCTTAACACCCAACTAGCTCTGAATTGCTCGGTTGTTTTGCATGCTGGGAAATAGGCTAGGAAAGGGCCTTTCCCACACAGTTAGAAGCACACTATTGTTTAAATTATCATTTTATGCTTTAGCATTAAGAGTTTTGTTGGGAACAAAGGGGCTTAGCCCAAACCATGAAAAACAGCTCCAGATCAAAAGTAGACAATGTGGGGAAATGGGCTGATAAAATATCAAGTAAATATGTTAATTATAATATCACTACAATGCTGAGTATGTTTATATGATGACACCACATAACTACATTATCACTGAGCAGTGCACTTATCTATATCTATACTATATCATGAAAACATGATGCAGCACCAAGAGCATCTAACAAGGCCTAAATCCTTAATTTGCATCTGAATTTTTCTGCTTCTACACTGTGTGCAAGATTACAGTGTTCATTATGTGTATGTACTGGTCAGCACATACTTATATGAACACTTTCTTCCCAATGTGATCTGGTTTCAGAGACACAGTTCTGTGCTCCATCATTTTCCTTCTGCTGTGGCCTTATGCTGTGATCCTATTTTCCTTTGTTCTATCCATTTTCTGCACATTCCCCAGGCAATAGTCAGACCTGTCACATCCACACTACAATTCAGGTGTAATAACGTGCAAGCTGAACTACAAAACCACTCAAACTCAGCCCCTGAGCAGCTTAGGGAACCCCGATAAACCCTGGTACTGATAACACTGACAGCGACAGTCCGCCACAATTCATTCACCACCAAGCACAGTGTAATCCAAACACACACAAACACACACACGCCACACGTTTTTTATAGCATTTTGTTGACTTGCATTCATTCCCTAGAGGCTTATACCTTAAATTGGACCATAACTAATGCAGGCCCAATCAAAATATCAAATACTGTATATTGAAAACTATGTGCACAGCAAAATTCTCAATTTGTAATGCTTCCTCTGGGGTACTATGCATTAAATGGAGGACATATTTGTCAGTTTACAATGACAGACTTTATAAAACAATTTATAAAATTACAGCATTAAATGGAGGACATATTTGTCAGTTTACAATGACAGACTTTATAAAACAATTTATAAAATTACAGAATTTTGCAGTATTTACATACACATAACAAAGCACACTCATTGTTATGATGGTTCTGCCAGATAAACTTCACATACTACGCATCTTGCTTTTTTTTTTTTACTTAGTGTAAAATGTAAAGGTCAAAAACACTCTCCTTCTTCATAATTAGTATGTGGGACTGAACTGCAACTGAATCAGTCACAATGTTGGAATAAATTCTGAATCTGAATTTCATCTCAACAATAACATGTAAAATCATGTCAAAAAAAAAACAAGCAGCATGGTCCCAATACACTTTCCAAAAAATTCACAGGATCAAATACAAGAGTAAAAACGTGAAAGCGTGATAGATAAAAAGATAAAATAGACAAAATAAAACAATGACATTGTAAATATGTCAAGAATTAATAAATAAAAAAGATTAAACAGCTACATTTCAGGGTTATTAAAAGGTGCTTGACCCAACACGAATTCTAGGGGAGGCTGTGGTGACGTGAGAACAAGTAGGTTTTCAGTCTCTAACATACTGTGGAAGGTCATTCCATAAATAGGGGGCACAGTAGGCAAAAGCACTGTAGCAAGCTGATTTTTTGTTACACAGAGGTTTGACCGGGAGACCAGCATTGAGAGAGCGAAGAGGGCAAGTCGGTTGTATATTGTGTAATTAGCTCAGCTAGGTGGGATGGTGCATATCTATGCAGTACCTTATGAGTTAAAAGGAGGACCTTAAAGTCAGCTTTAGCTGGCACTGGTAACCAGTGAAGAGAGGCCAGAATAGGAGTCAAATTTTCTAGTTTTTTCAGGATTCCGGCTGCTGCGTTCTGAACAAGTTGGAAACTTCACAGCTGGGGAGATTGGAGAGAAGGGCATCACAGTAATCAAGTCTGGAGGATACAAATGCATTGATTACAACTTCAGCATCACTCAATGATGGCAGCGATCAGAGTTTGGCAATACTTATAGGTGAAAGAATGCTGTCTTGGTAATAGCCTTTATGTGCTTCTGAAATATCAGACAAGAGTCAAAAATCATTTCAGGGTTCTTAATGGTAGAGCTTCTGGAAATGATACAGTTGTCAATGTTAACTTTCAGGTTCTCATACAAATGCTCATTTTTTGCTGAACTAACAACTAGTAACTCTGTTTTATTGGCATTGAGCTTAAAAAAAAATCATATCCATCCATTTTTTAATCTCTAAAACATGATTCTAAAATTAGAATTTGGGATGGGTTATTCGGCTTTATAGGTATATCTGTGTGTCGTCGGCGTAGCAGTGGAAATTAATATTGTATTTCTGGATGATATCTCCAAGGGGAAGCATATAAATACAAAAAACGCATAGGACCGAGGACCGAGGACCAATCCCTGGGGTACACCAAACTTTACTAAAGAGGAGTCAGAGGTGGTATTGTTACAGCTTACACATTGGGATCTGTTGGATAAATAGGAGTGAAATCATGTAAGTAACCAATAGGTTGTTGACTACTCTGGTTAAGGTAATTTCAATAAACCAGATTGAAATGGGTCAAGGAGACTGATGAAATATCATAGAAATAACTATGAATTGCAGCTATTCTACACCTCTTCTGCTACTGAAACACAAAAAGAAACATTCTTTGACTGTCAGGATCCATCTGTTGAAATCCAATTAATTTGTTCTGCTAAAAACTGAAATATCTCACCAGCATATTAGTGAAGTTTTCTACACACATTCATGTTCCCCAGAGGATGAATCCTAAAGACTTTTCCTCTAGCAAGAATTGGTATGGGAGCATGGGAGACACAATTATGTCCCTTTTAGGATGAATTCGCTGTCCAAAACTTTGGTTTATGACTAAATCCTCTCAAAAATAATCACAGTCCCATCAGCCTCAGCTTTACTTTGTGCTTAGTGCTAATTAGCAAATGTTAGCATGCTAAAATAAGATGGTCAACATGGTAAACACTATACCTTCTATACATCTGCATGTTAACATTTTCATTATGAGCATGTTAGCATGTTAATGTCAGAATTTAGCTCAGGACAGCTCAATTGCCCTAATGTTCTCCATTTGATATATCACTCTGCAATCAAATCCATTTTATTATTCATTACTATTATTATGGCAATATATTTATAATAAATGTATTTATTCAATACTAGCTGTCTATCCTTCATTTATAATATCAGTTAATGTTGGTTGAGAAAAAACAATGAAAGCAAGAGTCCGTGCCAAAGAAATGAAAGAGAGAGCTGGCAAACAAACAAAGAGATGAACATGGCAGCAAGATGATTGATTCCTGAGTGCAGGATTATTAGTTAAACCAGCCCCTTCATGCGTTTCCTTAACCTTAAATGAACACCGATTCACTCACTTTCAAGACTTTTCTTTTCTTACTAGAGCATGAAGATGAGTCTAAGCCCAATCGAAACGACTGACCTCCAGTAATCAATATGCACAAATACAATTACAGATTTTGATAAAGGCATTCATTTGTTCTCTTCTAACAAGAGCTTGCATACCCCAATGCTGCAACTGACTGAATGTTTGTTTTGATCACTAATTAATGATTTAACTAATTTTCAGTAATGAAATTGCTGAATCCAATGTGACTATGAGCGGCTTTTTCACTTGATGATTAAATACCTTTAGGGTTTTTAGACAAACTGAGCAATTTGAAGACATCCATGTGGGCTCTTGAAATGTATAATGAGTACTTCTCATAATTATTTTCCATTTTTATTTTATTTTATTTTATTTTACCTGAGGAGATGGCTTCATCTTCTCAGTGCCATGATTGTCTGTACAAATGTCATCAAATGTCTTCAGATTATCGTTGAGATATTACCAGAGCACCACATTGATGCTGACTGGCCAGCAATGCCAGTGATTAATTGAAATATGCAACCTTTGTAAATATGTATAGTGTATTGAGATATCTCTGGACTCTACAGCTTTTTACTGCAATGCGAGGAGGAAAAAACTAGATAGAATGCCCCGGAGGTCTCCCTGGTTATCATGCTGCATTAATGCCGGTTTCAGTCAAAACAGACATTTCCTGTATTCTGTGCAAGAAAGAATGACAAATAAAAACCAGCAAAACATTTTGGAGCTCACAGAGGTTTGGTCACAGTGCCGTCCTGGATGCTTCAGACTTGGAATTTCTGAAGCTGCACTGTTTTATTCATAGAGGGATGATGTAATTTGGCATCACAAATCTTTCCTAGTCCATTTTGCTTGGCATGTTTTGGCACATGGAGGCCTCAGAAACTCTTCAAAAACAAAGAGGATTTTTTTGTTGGCAGCATGTACAGTCATACCTTTATTTGGTTGGAGAAGCTCATTAAAATTCCCCTACTGCGTTTTAACCACAGGCCTGCTGGAGGTTAGTAGCAAGACCTAAACATCATGCATCATTCCAGAATTCATTTTCTCACACGTTATCCAAGCAAGAGGAAGTGCTGGTGATCACATGTCATCATTCATCTCCCAGCATAAGTTTCATTCATTCACTGGTTCAGATTATGAGTAATACCAAGTAGACAAACAAGCAAAAGCTAATACTTTGACTAATGAACAATCGTGATCGACCAAAAGAGCTGTGTGTCTAACGATCTCCTTCAGCCGGCCTGTATAATGAAGCTGCTGCAAAAGTGATCTGATAGAGGGAAGTGCAATCAGTTCCACTGTCAGATTAGAGTAGATCTGATCGCTGTTGACACAAAATAAAAATCTCTGATTCAATTAATGCTATCTAATGAAACTTTGCCTTCAGGGGACAAACAAGAGACATCAAATTCCTGCAGATGTCACTGAATATCATTAGATGACTGATAATGACATGTAGCCCCTTGTAGCAGGAATGCTGCAGTAATTTACACAAATTAAATATATGTTCTGTATTTACTGTAATTTACATCTTAAAAGAATAGACAGATGCTGCTCTGAGTCCTTGTATACTGTAGTCTTCATACCTCCGTTTGTTGCACATTCTTGCCTATTACTTTGCGCCTTCAGGACCTTTAGGACTCTTATGTAACAGTGTTAAGCTATAACTGCAGTTTGCATATTGATTGACAGTGATTTCTGTATAGGTTTATATGGGCTTAATGCACAGACTGATGTGTAGTGTTTTGCAATACATTTTGTTTGAAAATGTCTGAATAATAATTATAGGTTGGATAAAAATCTATTTAACTGTGACAGTGTAATTAAATAATGTAATGAACCTCCTGCTCTGTGTGATTTTTAATGTAGTTCAGGTGCCACATTTACTTTATGAATGGATCTGTGTTGTCTTTAGTAGCTGATGTAACGGTTTGAAATGTTTTCTTCCTGTAGCGCCGGATTCAAAATCTAATTTCAGGAAGTTTTGTGTTTATATTGTGCAAATTCCTGATTTAATAGCAAATCAAGGTTATATTCCAGCACAAAAAAACTGTGCACACGACACAGAAAGTGGGAGGCGTGGGGGGTTAAGAGGGACCTGGCAGCTCATTTTTGACCCTAGCTGGCCATGACAACGGAAGTATGAAATCTAGAGTAAAGGCTGTGGCATATATATTTCACAATGAATTGATTTGCAACCTTTTGTTGGTAACTCAAACCACTGCCTTTGAATGGTAATAAAAACACTGACTCATAGCATTAATTAACAGTGAGTCAGTACATTACAGCTCAATGTGTAGACACAGTCAGCAAACCACACATGCTTTGTAAAAGTGGTGCCCACATTTTGAATAAGGAAGATGTATGTCATCTAAACCATGCAAAATCAAATCCAATGAATGTCTTGGTTGACTTCACACCATCTGCATTTCTTGTGCATAGCCTATAACAAAAGTAGCCTATGTTATTTATTTTTGCATCCGGCTCTATAAGAACCATGTGGTTAGTTCATCTTTAAACATGGGTGCTCAGGTAGGTGCTTCATGAATTTTTAATGTTATTATTACATTAGTCGTTAATAAAAGTATCAGCATGCTTATGGTCTCTTTGTGTCTTCAAGTGTCCTCAATCCTCATTAAGCACTTTGGAGGACTTTGTATTCTCAGAGTTTAAATATTGTTCAGTAATCTGAATTAGTGAACAGTTCAGAGTAAATAAACTGCTTGAAACATCCATTGCGCACCATATAATTACGGGATTAGTGCTTTTTCACAGATGAGAAATGTACTCACGGGTCCCATCGAAACGGGTGGCGATAGTATCCAAGAAGGTGTTTTGTGGCGCGATCAGACCCCGCATCACCGGCATCCGAGAGCGTGTCGAGCCGCGTCTCTCCCGCCGCTCCGAGCCATGGCTCTCGGCGGCGGTGGACACGAAGCCCGGCAGGAACCTGGACGTGCCCCCCGGCGCTCCTCCCAGCCCCTGGAGGAGGGCGCCGAGCCGAGACAAGCGGGACTCCACGGTCCAAAACTGACCACTGACCACCGTGCAGGTGATCCCCGGCTAAGAGGAGGAGAGAAGAGCGGCTGGAGGGGAGAGGGTGATGGATGGATGGATGGAGGGATGGAGGAACCACAGCGAGGATGGTCACATTTACGCACGGGTATAGCCTACTGCAATGTTATCCTCTCCTCCTCCTTTTCCCTCTCTCTTTCTCTCTTACACAAACACTTGTTTCTCTCTTTCTCTGTCCATTCGCTCTTTCCTTTTTTCTTTCTTTCCTCTGCCAGCACACCAACCTCTCTTTGAAATTCAGTCTCTAGTCAACTCTCCTCCTTTCATGTCCTGGTGAATGCCTGTTTCAGGCAGGTTAAATGAAAGTGTTCTATTGTATTTATTCGGGGTATTACTTACATATAATTTAAAATCTCCTGCACAATCTGCTTCACAGTTGGAGCTGCAATCTGAATAATTTAGTAAGAATGTACAAATGATTCAAACATTTCTTTTTGTGGATTTATTATTATGTATATGTGATTTTTTCACAAGTGAAATTTACATTTGCTTTTTTGTAAGCGATGTAATTCAGATTTTACATTTTACATTATGCATACACTATAGTAGTTGGCAGAATGCTTTTATGCAAAACTGACAGTACAAACTGGAGAAAATGGTGCCAATTTTAAACCACATGCTGAGGCTGTCTGCAGCTACTTGGACTTGTAAGTTCACTGTGAATTGGAGGAAAACGCTTATTTTACATATGCTGATGTCTGTCTCTTCAAGCTGTCACGAGTCATTCAAGCACAAAAATTGGTTAGAAAAACATTGAGCACATATGTTTCCACACTGAAAATCCTGAGGCCTCAGGATTGCCAGCAGTGGAAAGTAAATATATGTCTACTTAACTGCATTTTAAAGGGAAACATAGTACTTTGTCCTCCACTACATGTATGTTACATCTGTAGTTAGTTGATACTTTGCAGATTAAGACAAAACATGATCATCTTATAAAATATGATGCTTTGTTACGGATTAAACTACCCAAAAGTACGTAAAGTAGTAAAACATATCTTTACCATGAAAAGTTATATTAAAATACTGCATTAAAGTAAAGCATCAGTAATAAGAATCCAGAAATATGACATAACAGTCTGACAGGGGCTATTCTGCTGCCTGTTGAGTGCTTCTTCACTTGATACTTAAAGTACATTTAGCTGCAGATACTGCTATAATTTATTATTTTGATTGCAGGACATTTGTTTTTAAGATGCTTCGTATTTATTCCACAACAGATAATTCCAGGTTATTTAGAGATTTTTGCTACAGGCGTCTGGTTTGTTTAAGATTAACCACCACTGTCAAAAAAATCTGAATTTAGTAAAAGAAATCAATGCAATTGAGTCAACAATTAATTCAAGCTTGTAAAACAGAGAGAGATCACTGCTTCTAGAAAAGCAGGCTCACTGTAGGAAAAGGACCGGAAGCCCAGGGCTAGAATCTGCAGATAAAACTAAGCTAAGTTAAGCCATCCACACCTGGCAGTGAAACACGTTCAGTGGTGAGCTCCTCGCTAAACCATTGGTGTCAATCAAATGAGGCCATACAAGGAGGATGAAGGAGGAGTGGCAAAAGGGTTGCAGTGGACCATGTGCAGGGGCAAATGACTGGTAGTTCTAACAAAATAGGATTTATGCACTTTGGTCATGATGTTAAAAGACAAACCATGACCACACGGTCCTATTCACTAACACTGAGGTACAGACAATGAGGAGTATTAGTAAGCCAACAGTGCCTTCTACAGGTTATGAAGCTCAAGTGAAGCGACTTTTATAGTGTTGTTAGGGGCAATATTGAGTAATGTCACTTGGTCCTCATGGTCAGACCAGAACCACTGCAGGGGGATGGCCTTGGGGAACATATGGAGGGGAAGTAAGTGGAATGAACATGATTTATATAAGGAAACAAAAAAACAAGAGCCTGCTGATGCTATCGTGCTGCCTTGAATCCTTTCTTTTATTTGCAACTGTGGCATCCAAAGGGACAAGAGGAGATAATTTGTCAGCCAATGCCTGAAAATACTTTACATCCAACTTGAGAGAAACATATGAATTTAGCTACTGGTCTAAATAAAGTATTTCATAATACATTACAGTGCTGCACTAAAATATAATACAGTATGTTTTTCAGGACTGAAAAATGAGGGGAATCATCATAGGAATTGGGGAATGGGTCTTGGTGTGTATGAGATGTTTGCTCCTTCCAGCAGAGACACCCCCAGTCAAAACAACACTCCTCACATTATTAATATTATTTGGTATTATTGCTGGATTTCCAAGGAACACACTCATTTTTTGGCACCGTCAGTGCTAGTCCAGAATTGAGCAAGATCTAAAAAAACTGTAGGATAGCTATATAACTACATACTACAATACAGATGCATTTCAAGGTTTTTGCTACATTGAAACTTGGGAAATTGTTTATAAAGCTTTCAGAAAATGTATTCATTCAGTAGTCTGATGCCTTCATCAACTTTTTAGTCTTGACTTAAAAGTATGCTTTACTTACATTGCTCTTTTGCTAAAATATTCATTGATAGACCAAGACAGACAGAAGAAACTGAAGAAAACATATTCCCCTGAGGTGTCAATAATATGACATACTCAAATGATTTTAGTCTTAACCATTCAGGATGCACATCCACTATAATACAAGTGTTTGATGCAAATGGATGGCCCATTATATTCTGTGACCAAATCTAAAAGTATGCACTGAACACAATATTTCGCTTCATTTAAAGCTTACTTTGCAGAGACATTATCAAAGTTTGAAGTGGCTGTCTAGATCGAAATTTGGCTCAAAGTAATATAAAATCAGTTGTAAAATTAAGAGTTAGACAAGAGACGATTCGTTTTTGCAACATTAGTGATGTGTCTTTAGGGATGGTGATGTTGGTCGGTCAGTCTAACAATTTGATCCAGGCTGAAATATTGGATAGTTCGCAATTAAGTTTGATATTCATGGTCCACAGAGGGTGAACCCTAATAACCTTGGTTAAGAGCTTGATCAGTCCTGTGGTTTATGACTAAATACCTGCAAAACTAATTGCATGACCATCAAGCTATACCGTGTTCATTGCTAATACGCAAATATTGGCATGCTGACACAACAAACAAACATGGTGAACATGAACAATTTACCTGCTTACCATGTTAACATGGTCATTGTGCAGCCTCTCAGAGCTGTTAGCATGGCTGTACACACTTGATTCATTGATGGAGTATACATTGAAGTTGTTCAGAGCCATACACTTACATACAGCTGTGCTATCTGGTTTACATTAAGTGGTTTAATTTGCCCAGGCTTTGACATAGCCATCTAAGAGCGCTGAAAATTTTCATAGGGACTACATCTTTGTATTAAAATACTTTCGAAGAAAACTGAAGTTTGTGGATTATCAACATTATCGGGGACATTGTTCCAAATACATGGTGGAATTTTTCAAATGCAGTTTTTCAATGCTATATGCACCACAAACAAAGGGAATCTCAGAGACTTATATAGGCTATCAAAACAAGTTTCATAAACCAAAAACTATATGTACATGCCTGGGCACCACCAGAAGTAAGTGATAAAATGTTTTCCATAGGCAGTATGATTTTTTGTAAGTGGACCTTGTGATCACATGATTTGAATCTTCTACTGTAATTGTGCTCAGCTCTTTTAATTGATAAGTGAGCCTGATGATGCACACACTTGCAGAAAAGGTTAAAATAAATACCCCAACAGCAGTTGACACAACAGTCTTGCCACAGGGTTTATTAGAAGAGTACCCATGAAAGCCCAGAAGTTTTAGGTTTTGTCCAAAGCTGAGTTTTTATTTTCACTTATATTTTTTTTTTTAAATATGCACCAAACCTTTACTTAATTTTCGGGTCATGCATGTGTGTGCGGCTGTATCGGTCAGCATCTAATCTCGCATACTACTGGACCCACCCTAATATCACAAATTTAAAAAAAAAACTAATTACCTATATTTTATGATCCACTAAAGCTAGGCACTGTCACGAATGTGTGGTTGCAAAGGTTGGTGGACCCAAATGCAGGACACAGATTCAGCAGATGAAGTTCAAAGATTTAATTAAACAAAAGGCAAGCGCACTTACTACAGAGTGGCTTATTCCAGGTAAACCAAAAATAAACGAGTCCAAATTAAACGAGGTAATCCAACAGAAATCCAAACAGAGTACAGATCCAGGACAGGCAGGGCAGAACACAGAACAGAGCAAAACTACACGACATGACACAGAGCAATAAACAAGCTACAATGACCGGACAGGGAATGAACAGAAAAACCAAACATATCTACACAGGGACTAACGAGCAGGGGCAACACAGGTGACCGGGATCAGGGCTCTCTGAGACAGAGAGACAGCAGGGGAAAACAGAGAGGCAGGCGAGCAGAGTGATAACTGGGAGAATAGACATAACCTAGGTTACTGGACACTAAACACCGAACCAAAATGCAGAGCTAAATCTAAGATACATGACAGACAGGTACAAAGTGAGCTTAACAGAACCTGCGAATGAACAATGAAATACACAAGGCTAAACAGAGAACACAAGACAAGGAACAAAACTCCAAAACAGAAAACATGGACCAACTGTTACACAGACCGATCAACAAGGATCTGAACGGAAATAAGGACAATACCAAACACCAGTAAACACTAGCTGACAGATAATAACTAGGTGAATAATAACCCAGACTAAATAACAGATACCAAACTCACAGTGAACTAAACTCAACAGAACAGAACTAAAAAGTGACAGGCCTGAAACCCAAAACACAGACTAAATGACAGATACAGAAAAGACTAAAAATAACAAAACTGACTGAAACTAACTAAACAGAGCAGAGGAGAGCAGACACGCCCACAGTGTGACAGTGTGATGATACTAGATGGTATAAATTTCCATTTTTGTTATCTTCGCTGCCATCTTGACTGTAAGGGACAATTCTTTGTTTGGGAGGGGAGGGGGAAGTTGGGAGGGGTTTTTTTTACGTGTGCTGTATTCCAACAAAATATTCAATATAAATAAAAACATGTTTTAAATAAATATGTTTAAATTCAGGATTTTGGAATTTTTCATGTTTTTTATGTTTCTTATTAAGTTTAGGCGAACCCAGGAGGCTGGATTACTATACCACTGCATTATTATATGCATTTTAAAGAAAGACTATAATATGCAAAAAAACTTTGCATACATCTATATAAGAAAACTTACTACACCATACAATAAAACTTTCTCCCCTTATTTCCCCTTCTCTCATGCATATACAGCCTGTCCTGTTCCCCACCCACATGGCCCCAGACACACCTGGCTGAGATCTGCACTTTACTGATTCCACTCTTCTGGTTTTTGATGTTGTTTGTAGATTCGATGAACTGATCCTTTAATAATTATTTTGCAGTTCATCAATGTCACCAGTAGATGTCGGTGCAGGATCAGTCACAGCTTCAGCATCTCTAGAGTGACGTAATGCATAAAAGTCTGAATGAAGACCAGGAGCATTTCCTCAGAAGTGTCACTGTTAATACAAGAGCTACATTTTCCTTCTGTTGCAGCATGTTTTTTTTCTGTAAGTTTCAATTGCATTGCTTGGTTGAAAAAAAGGGGGGGGGGGGGAAACAGAACAATTAACTGATTACAGCCTCTGGGAAACAGTGTAGTGTTTATTAATAAATCAGAACATCCATTACAGCAAGGATGAGATAGGGAGGAAAAAATTATTGTTACACAGCATTTTGTTTAATATTTTCTGATTCGTTTTCTCATTTACATTCACCTTAAATAAAACAACCCGAAAAATCCTCTTGGATGACCTGATATCCATACCAAGCCTGTCACATGTATATGTTTGCAGCATCCTGACAACCCTGTTTATTAATTTATAAAGCTTTCAGGGTTTAAGAGAAAGTAGAAACATGCAAAATACATAAATAAAAACTGTGTTCTATGAACAGACATAGGTGGGCCATATAATAAAAAAAAGCTATGACCACAAAGCAACTATACTTTAACAAAATAGCCTATTTAAACTTTCTTCCGGTTAAAACCATAATTTCTTATACTACTACTACTACTACTACTACTACTAATAATAATAATAATAATAATAAATCTTATTTATAGAGTAGTTTTAGAAACAAAGTGACAACGTTTAAGGGCTGGTAATGAGGCAAATAACATCAGACAGTTAAAAATTAAACAAAAATAAAATGGAATAAATAGCCTACCCAACAATAATATTTGTTATAAATACTAATAATATATATAAAACAGCAGCCTGCTCGCATTAATAAAAGGCTTAACTCTCTTCATAATAGCTCACAACATTAACTATTTATCAGTTTCCAAACTTCCATATTTTTGACAGCCCTGAAGGTGTCGTCATGCAGCTCACGGTGAAAACATAACGGGCTCTGTGCTGGTGTTCATCAACATGTCCGCTGTCATCTGTCTTCAATGAAACACTTCAAGAGCCACATAACGCTGTCACAGAAAGCTGCATTAAAGCGTAAACCAATTGATCGGGAGCGCGCGTTGAACGGGAGCGACATTGGCTGAGCATCTGGTGCGCGTCTCTGCCTCTCTCTCTCTCTCTCTCTCTCTCTCTCTCTCTCTCTCATTCCGAGCGCTCGCGCCCGTTGCGGATGCGTGCGACGGCGGGACGGTCTCGCGCCCCGCTGTCCCTGCCTGCGCTCCCGTCTTTCTCTCCATCACCGAAACGGAAGATTAACCACAAACACAACAATGGGAGGATTTAACGTGCACCAGCTCCATTTTATTTAAATTCAAAGCGACGTGTTTGGGGCTTTATTCCCCGCGAAAATGGCGACGGGGACAGGCTGGCAGCCTCCGTACAACATCTCGACTAGCAGCACCAAATATACCCCCTCACCAACGTCCAGCATGTTTTACGACGGGAGTTTGACGCTGGAATACAGTCAAGACCTGCATCTGAAGATGAGCAAGAAGATAGCACAACTCACCAAGGTGTGTTGGTGTGAATGAGTGTCGCAGGAAGTCATTGAGAGCAGGTCTGGGATGTGGATGTAGTGGTGCTGTAGTGGACTGTGATGGTGTGGGATGGGTGGTATTTGTAAGCATGCTGATATAGAAGAATGTGGTGGTATTTTATGGTGTTTTATACATGGGATTTGGTGCAGGTCAGGAGGTTTGATGTTGGTGTTGTGTTGCTGTTTTGTAGCAGCTTTGGAGATATGTCACTGCTCTGCATCCCTGCAGGGTTCATAGGTTACCATTAAAGGCTACATACATTAGTAGTTAGTGCTGGTTATTTATCAGTTGTGTTCAGCAAGTGATTTCTGTTTAGATTTACCTAAAAAGAGTTTGTATTGGCCTATTATGCTGTGCTCACTACTCTGTGCAGGCTGGTATTTACTGTACTCTGTACTGTATTTCATGAGTGATAACACTCCAGATGCCTTGAGGAATTTTTTGCTGCTGTAAATGTATCCTCTGCCACACCACCGTTTTAACCTGTGCATGTTTTTCTGCCACCACAGGGCTGCCATTGCCACTGAAGGGCTTAGGGAAGTTATATAATCTTGGAGGGATGCAGGGGTTTTGGCAGAGCTGCTTCTTTGTAGTCCACCTGAATCCAGTGTACGCAGGGATACTATGTCGTTCTGTAGTAGAAAATTTAAGGTGGCAGCTACGTTTACACCCTCCATTGGCTTTTGTCTAAGTGGAAGGGTGGATAAAATGTAAATAAAGCAGTTTCTACGATCATGAGACAAAAGCAGGGAGTAGAGGACAGAAGATTTTATATAACAGGCATGGTGATACTATCCCAGTACAGAATTAGACACTGTGTATAGTAGGAAAAGCTGTACAAATACACACAAAATTTGGATATGCAGGATTACAATGCAGCTGTGTCAGTGGTTGATTAAGATTATCTGAAGTGGTGGAGAGCTTGGCAAGACAATGGCGGTGGAATTAATGTCCACAAACAACAGATTTAACACTTTACAGGCAGCCCAAGAATGTGTTGTTGATCCAGTAGGTTCACTGTGACTTCTCTGTGTGGAGTAAGTACCTTCTCCTCATGTTTAGGAGGATTTTTCTGTTCCTCGAAGCAAAGAAATGCAGGTGAAGTGAACTCCAGATTGACTGCCGTTTGTCTGTTCGTGTGTGTCAGTCCTGTGATGGACCTGACAAGCTGTCCGGTGTATGCTCATGTATTTCATGAGCCTGAACAGAATAAGCAGGGGGTATAAATTGTATGGATGGATGATTGGAAGCCACAATTATCGATTCTAAAAGATTCAATAAAGAACGTCCAAGAGGTTCTCAGTTAGATTCAGGTCTGTGGAACATGACGGCCAGTCAATGGCATCACTGCCTTTGTCATCCATGAGCTACCTACACACACTGGCCACATGAGGCTGGACATTGACCAGGAGGAACACAGGGCCACCTGCACCAGCGTAAGGTTTAACGATGGCTCTGAAGATTTCATCCCGGTACAGCCCTCTTGCTACCCTTATGGAGTCTTTTTCTGATAGTTTGGTCACAAACATGCACATCATTAGCCCGCTGGAGGTTATTTTGTAGGGCTCTGGCTCCGGTTCCTCCCCTCACAAAGGAGCAGATACTGGTCCTGCTGCTGGGTTGATGCCCTTCCACGTTCCACCAACAAATTCTTCTCTCTCGCCGTGGACTACGGTGCATATTTATTCTGAAATAAGGTCCCGCGGTGGTCCACTGGAAGTGGAGGGACTTAGGCTCTCTATAGTTTATTCCTGTCACTTCAAATTTCACTGTGCAGCTGTTTGACAGTGGACGTTGACAGCTCTTGATAAACTAGCGGGACCTCACGTATCCAAACACGTTCCATGTGATTTATAAGGTGTTCATTTTGTAACGTTGACCACATATTTGAAATTTCAATGAACTTAATTGATGATAAACTTGCATACATTCAGGGACACACTAACATTTGTGGTACAAAAATCACAATAGCTGTGTGTTTGGCTCATATCCTCTGCCATCTCCATTGGCTGATGTGATACTCTTTTCTGAGCATCACAGACAACATTATTTGTATTTTCTCTATCAGAGAGATTCAGTATGTGCCCTTGTTCTCGCCTGCTGTGTTTGTGTCTGAGGTTGGGATACTCAGGGAGGAAGGTGTGTGCTGAGTGTCCTTGGAGCGCCGGAGCAGCACAAAAAGAAAGAAGGAACAAATGCAAAGTGCTTTTCACACCATGACTGCGAGGACAAACTAAACACACTGTTTTCTTCAGCTAGGCTAATTGGTAACAGAGACTGTGTTGCCACTTCATGGCTTCTCTGGTAAAAGAAAACAGCAGACTAAAAGCTCCAATGTCCAGGGATCCCGTTAAGACTACAGCACCGCCGAGAATAAGATTTCAATTCATCCTTTAATTAGTGAATATGATGGTAATCCTCTGAAAATGATGAGAACAGAGCGCAAGGTTTTGTTGGAGCCAAAAGCTGCAGTTGTTCTACTCCAGACATTCACAACCTCCTTTATTCTGTAGTTCATCAATAGTGATCGACTGTACAAAATGTCCTTTAGCCTCAGAAACGTCCCTCCTGGGTGCCCTATTGTGATTTTTCACCATCATTACGCATTCTTTCTTCACAGAGCAGATCTATATTTGACATTGTGATGATAAAACGACTCTAAATAACTGCAAATCCAGTTGGTAATTGGCCTTTTGATGGACATTTTCTATTGGTCAGTCATTAGTCCACCCATGTAATGGTAGATAGAGTGCAGTTTGATTTGCTTGATCAATACACTAGCCTACTGGTTGGGAAGAACGCAAGATGAATTGACTCTGATGATACATTTTTAATGAGATTACCTTAATCTTTATCTGTATTATCTTTTTTTTTTATGTTCAGCGCAAGAGAATTGTCATGATTGTAAAGAATTTATCTCATTCTGGTGACCAGGGTTGCGTGATAACACAACTTTGATATTATTATTGATCCCTCTACCCATTAGATAATGATTTTTTAATAAGTACGGTTGTATAGCTGCATGGAAGCCCTGCATCTATTCTGCTTGGCATCATCATTGTCCATCTGAAAAGCATAAAAAAGCTTGAAAAACCCCATCACTTTATAACTTTGCATAGTAGGACAAACAACATGAAAAACGCCAACAAGCAGTTTTTGGTTTCCCAGAAGTGTGAACCACTTTGATCACTGCAGGGATGGGCTGGGGGGTATTATGGGTGTCAGTGTTTTCCAAAATTACCTATAAAACAATTAAACTTTTTGTTAGTGCTAGAGTAAATGTAAGGAGATCACCAAAGTGGTTAGGATTCATCTTCTGGGAAACATGAGTATCTGTACAAAATTTAATGGCAATCCATCTAAAAGCCATATTAGTCTGGACCGAAGTAGTGGATTGACAGACCAGCATTGTATGGGATCTGGTATTGAAGTACTTTGTGCACTAAACTGTCCACCGTGAAATCCTTTAAAGAGGTTTTACGGTAGTTTTGCACACACAAGAGGTTGCCTGTCAGGTTCTGTCTGCTCTCCTACAGGTCATGTGAAAAGAAGAAGCTCGGGGAAACCATATGCTTTTTAAGGTAGCATATTGTAGTTTTCACCCTCCTCATTCCAATCGAGATGCCAATAGAGCAAAAAAAAAAAACTGCGGTACACCTTGAAGACTCATGGTGAGAAGAAGTGATGACTGTCGTGTCGGTGTCAGCTGGGTTTCCAACATTGATTGAGTAGCTGTCGGCTGTTGTGTTGTCTCCTGGCTTGGTTTGATTGGAGCCTCGGGCCTGAAAACGTTCCTGTGAAACCCTCAGCAGAAAAGAGAGGGAGATGCTTTTTGCTGTCACTCTCTTCGTTATCTTTTATTATAAAAGCTGTCATATTGAGAGACACATGCACGCTCTGCTTCACTTTCATGTGTTTGCTTGCTGGCGGGGCGGTGCTCTGTTGGATGATAAAAACGGGAGGAAAATTACATGCAAACAGATATACAGATGCTGTTGTACTACAGCATCAAAACGGCTACATACAGATGAAGATACAGTAAACGGTTGAAGACATCTATAAGTCACCTATATTGAAAGTGTATTCACCTATGTGGTGGAGTATAGTTAAAGAACTGCCACATTTATGATGGCTGGATGCTTTTAGTTGTCTGCTGATGAGAATGTTAGTGACCTTTTCATGGCTTGTCAGGCTGCATATATCTGGTTGACAGATGCCAATAAAGATCCACCTCCACATTTTACAGAAATGAAATTAGCTCAGTGGTGTCACAGTCCTTGCTGTTAACCTTTCAACAACAATGTGCATTAAGTTATTGATTTGTGTTTTAAAGTTGGCATTTTAATGTCAAGAAAATTCTAATTATTGTATGTTCAAAGGAATTCTTCCTGATTGTCATTGTTGTCCGAGTGGAATAGCCGCTGACAGGGTTTTGAAATCACAGGACATTAAAACTTCCCATCAAATGCTAGGATTAAAATCAGAGTCAGCTGTGCTTCAGGTTAAACGATTGTATAATAAATATACAATATAGGCCTAATCAGTAGTTTCACATCTGTCATATCAGATGTAGGCAACACTAATGAGAAGATCTTAATTGCATTAGAGATGCTACACAGGTTTCAAAATGGTGACTAAAGTTGAAGTTTAAGTTGTAAAGAGAAGCTAAAAGATTTTCATCTCAATTGTATTGTTTACTCAATAGTTAGTCACTTAGCGTTGATCAGCTAGTCATGGAGGTTATGTGAAGTTTGGAAACAGAAGTAAAATGACATTAAATACTGTGTTCTATACGAGTCCGCTGAAGAGTAGATTGAAGACACCTTAGATCACGATCTTGATAGAATCGTCACAGATTGACCTTTCTCTGTCTTCCTCTTTTTGGGGTCTTTCTGTCCCACATTCAACCAGTCTCCACCTGAGACATGACATTATAATGCACTGAATAAAGATATAGCTAGGACTAGGGACAAATATCAGTTGTATTGTTGATTAATCTTTTGATTGTTTTTGAGAAATCAATTAATCTTTCGTTCAAAAATATCATAAATAGAGAAAATCAGCTCCCCAGAACCAAAAGTGATGTTTTGAAATTGTCCGATCAACAGTTCAAAACACACATACACAGTACATATATTTACAAAAGCAGAACAATTAAGACGCTTGAACCTTAGAATGTTTCCTTGATAAATGTCTTAGACAATTAATTGATAATAAAAAATATTACTTTTTATTATTGATTAATCAACTAATTGCATCAGCACTACTCATACTCATACTACGCATGTTAGAAACAACACATATCTTTTAGTGTCGTGATATACAGATATTTTAGAGAAATTTCAAAACAGTAAGTCTACAACATTATTTTATCAACAAATATGTTTTCATCGCTGAATTTCTTTACAACAGCAGATTTTTAAGACACAGACAATAATTGCTTTGTGATTAGTTACCGGAAGCAAGCTTTGGTGTTCAACTGGAGACGCAAATAGTAATGTGAGGTATCCTTATTCCTGGGAGATGGAGATACAGAGAAGAAAGAGAGACTAGAGAAGATAAAGAACAAAAAGGGGGAGAGATAAAAGAAAAAAGGGAGAGGAGAGAGAGATGAAAGCAGCAGGCACACCAGAGTTGTTAAAATGATCATGTATAATTGAAGGAACATTTCCATGGCTGACTTACTGCTGGGAATCAAAGGCTCAGACTCAAGCAGAACAGGAGGCTAACACCTACCATACTCTGACTTATTTCACTGCCAGCAGTATGACTAACAAACTGTTGAGGTAACACTAGCGATGTTCTGGTAAATAAAAACATCCTGTGAGTGATTGTCAAGAGGCAAATCACCACAAACACAAGCAAAAATCAATTATGTTGTTACACTTTCATCTTCAAATTAAAGGAATCACAGGTTAAAGAAAAGGCTGCTGAGATCTATCATCATTGACTCCCAGACTGAGTGGGATATTCCTTCATTGCCATCATCATGACAATTAATTTTTTCCTCTCAGCTTGTCAAACAACACAGTCCATCCAGTAGTTGTTGAGGCTTTTCTCTTAAAATCACAGATGTCAACCTCATGGTGGCACTAGAGAGAAAGTCAGGGGATCACCGACGTCAATAGGATTCATCCTCTGGGGAGCCAATACTTCTGTACACACACATTTTATGGCAATCCAACCAATAGTTGATTGTTAGCAGGATAAATTATTGGTTCTACTAATCAGGTTCTTAAATCAAAATAAACTAAACTCTGGCTTAAGATTATGTGCCACAGACCAACTGTCTTTAGTGTCATAGTCATCAGTTAGCTGTAAAGATGCCTTGTTGTTATTTCAGTCACTAGCTCTCATTTATGATCATAATAATAGCTTTAAGGCCTCAGTATGCTTCAAACAAAGAGCATGTAATTTAAAAGCAGAATTGGGGTGGCTGTGAAAATTATTTTTAACCTTAAGAAACAGATACATCTGACAGTCGCTCTTCTCTCCTAAACTCTCTGTTTTTTGTTGTTCAAATAACTGCTTCTGTCACTGCGTGAACAACTGAGTGCACCACCATGAGTGTCTTTAAGGAGACCAAAAGTGTGCATCTTTATCCATATTTGTATGGAGTCATGTAAGTCATGACGACTCTCTATGACAGCAGGTTTTTCGCCCTGCCTCCAAATGTAGCCATTCAGAACAACAATAAACACTTTTGTCTCTAGCATAGACTGTATATAAGAAATGTCATCATGATGTCACCTGTTGGTTTGTGGACTGCCGTTTTGAAGCATCGAGTGTGGCCGATAAGGCGCCGCCATGTAGAGTTTTTGCAACCAGGAAGTGCCCGGAAGTGACGATATGGCGGAGCGAACGGCCGTGTGCGGAGCTAGCTAGCGTTCTTAGCTAGGTGCAACCGTAACTCACGGTAACTGTCATTTAACAGGGCTGATAACTTTGTCTAGCGAACTTAAACCTTAAAACTAAATGTACTCACCAGAGAAAGTAAACAGCCAACTCCCAATAAGCCTTTTCAGCGGCGCTGGTTAAATTTACACAGTGGCGTGGGTACGAGTCGGCTCTAGCCTGATTGACAGGTTGCCATGGTAACGACTTGTCAATCATATATAATCCCTCCCTGAAACATACTCTGCTTTGTGGTCTATTTTAAAATAAATGGGACCATAATTTACATAATACATCATTTTGTGTTGAAGAAGACTGAGACCATAAACTCATCAGGAAAGTGTTTACTGGGGTAATTATTCAGCTGAGAAGTAGGGTCATTTTCCCATTATTTCTAATTGAGCCGGACTTCTATTTCAACCAGAAGAGTCGCCCCCTGCTGGATTTTCAATAGAATGCAGGTTTCAGGGACTTCCGCATTCGCTTCATATTGTAGACAGGAAGCTTCCCGCTTGGTCTCTATATGTGGTTGGACGAACTAGCTTGTATGAAGCATACTGAGACCTTTAGTTCTTAAAGCGGGATTGCTTTCCCTTCATGCGTTCCACCTCAGGCCTATCACAGCTTCAGCTACTGGTTGTACTGAACTAAACTGATTTCTAAAATGGGAGTGATATATCATACTGGAGCTGGGAAATGCAGTTGAAATAATTTTCCCAATATTGATAAGAAATTTTATTGCTTATCAGGATCGAATCAGGAGGTGCAGATGTATTACAGCTGTGACAAGCCAGGTACAGTGGAGCTTTCAGTTAAATTTTAAAAAGCCATGCTGTGATTATGACTTGGATGTTGATCCAAGTAGTGTTTAAATGTCAAAAGGGTGTAATTACATGACTGTGTCATTTTGTGTTATGGAGGATAATTACCATGACATACTGATGTTTGTATATAAACTTGTCACCTCACCTGTAAGTGAAACAAAATGTGCAGCTTCTAGTTCTGATGCCAGCGGCTGTTATTCAGCTGACCGTGAATATTAGCTGCTCACTTGGGGCTTCAATTTGCTGAAGCTGGAGTTTCTTTGAAAGCTCCTGCATATAATTTACCTCCAGCACAAATAAAACTTGCTTATATTTCTGGGAGAGAGCGCAAGCATGGCTGACAAGGTATTTTCACTTAGGCTTGTTTGTGGACAGGACTTTTGGGTGAAATTATTGGAGGATTTTAGCCAATTTTTGTGTTTAGTGAGATCAAAACATCTGCACACTTGTCTTTGCACCAAATTTATTATCTAAGCTTTTGGCAGAGCTGTGCTTAGGTAAAGGTCTTTGTTGCTGAAAGCTTAGACCTTCATCAGACCTTCATCTTTCAGTCCTTATCTTCTTTGTTGTGCGTGATGGTTAGGTTAGATTAGGTTCAGCTGAGTCAGGCTGTTTACAAAAAGCATAGCCTGTCTTGGCTTTCTTTATGAAACATACATGACTAAAGAAAATTTTTCAACAAATAGTTTTGGACACAAACTGCACATCAACTGCTGTAAATACACAACTCTGTCCGTGAGTAATACTGTTTTTAATCAAAGCACAAAACCCATTTCTCTCCTTTCCTGTTGTTATTGATGTTGCTTGTGTTGCACTCTGCATGCAGAGCTGAGCTTTAATCTTCACTGTTGATCTGATATTGAAGTAGTTAATAAACACTTTCTATCCCTTCCTCATTCTGTTGTCTGTTTCTCTTCCTGTCTCCAGGTAATTTATGCTCTCAACACCAAGAACGACGAACATGAGGAAGAAATTGAGTCTCTGAAGGATGCCCACGAGGACGAGGTATGGAGACAACAGAGCACCAAACACATGATTATATAGGGCACAGTCGCATGTGGATAAGGTCACTTATTATCTATTTTATTAGCTTCAGTGGAGAAAGTGTTGTTCTCCTGAGTGAGGCGTTTTCCTCTCCTCTTCAGTATTTTAGTGACTGGCGGAGCGCTGCAGTGGGAGGAGAGGAGCAGCAATCATGTGTCAGTCTGCAATTTTGGTGTCAAGGCTGACCGCATTTTAGCTGTCTGCCGCCCGTCTGCAGGGAGCAGGTCAATGCCACTCTGTGAAGGGTGCAGCAATGTTTTTGTCATATTTAGGGGCAAGGCACTCTCACATCGATCTCTCAGAATCCCACAAAAAGTTTATTCATGCTGCTTGACAGTTTCACTTTCATGACAGATTGCTTATCTTAATTGCACAGAAAAAACACAGTGTCACTAAATTAAGGCAGTAAAGCCATTAAGGTCGAGTAAAGATTAAGTGATGTCTTACCAGCATCTGTTCTCTACAATGGTTTACAGGTGTGAAGCACTGCTCTTTCAGCTGATTTATTCACTTTAGAGCTACTGTACTTGAAAGCAGTGGGTGCAGATGGCTGTCAATAGAAATGAAAAACCAACATGAAGTGTGTTAGTAAGATGTTTTTTTCAAAACAAGCCTTGAGAACAGATCCAGTGCTCCTTGGCATAGATTCTCTTGTGGTTTTTGGATCCTTTTTCTGGAGAGATGAACACCATTTATCCAAAAGATATTTCCTCATTTTGTGTTTTGATGGTGGTGGCGGAGGGCTCTGTTTAACACGTCACTTCAAATTGTTGGGTTTAGATCTAGTGACTGTGAAGGTGACAGCAAAGGATTCACATCATTTTCATACCAACACCCGGCTGTAGCTTCATACTTAACAGACAGACAGGAGAGTGGTATCGATGGTCTATTCCAACTTTCTGCACAAAGAGAAGCGCCTTTTTATCTAAAGGTCAAACTATTCCTTTACATTTGCAGCAACATATTAGAGCTGCTGTGTATTTGCACATGTGACTTTTTACTTCCCTTACAGGATTATAAGTTTCCGCTTGAGAGAAGCTCTTCCTGCCTGTCCACTTCATAACCAAATTATCAGTCACTAACATCATCTCTGTAATGGTCCTTGATTGCTACAAGCCGACAACACACAATACTCTATATCAAGAATTCTTTCAGGAACAATTTCAAAACAGAGCAGTTTGTGTATTCTAATGCTTTTTCATTTATTATACAGTATATCTTCTTGACTGGTTCAGTCTGGCTCTACATTATAAACCCTGATCTCCAAAGTTCATTTAAGGACAAGACCTAAGCTGATATGAAACTGGTTTAAATGTTGTTAATTTCCTCCGCATTGCTTTCAGAGAGAAGCTTTAGTGTTAATTTAATTTGTGTTTCTTTCAAGTGTGGGACTTTTCTCCCCCTGCCAAGAACCATTTCTTGGAGGCAGCAGTGTTGTGCTGGCTCCTAGTTTTATTTATTTCTACATTTCTCACTTTGGCTCTTATTTTCACCTACTCTGTACGTGGGTTTTGGAACAGTTTTGATGTCACATATAATTGCCAAACTGGCTCTACATGTCAACTCAAAGGTCATTTATGAGACCAAACTGTGAGTCGAGTGTTAAAGTACTTCTGCAGCTTTTAGGCTGTTGACTGTTTTTATAATTTCTCTCCTGCTCAGGTCCAACACATTGTGACAGAAACCAGAGACAAGATCATGCAGTACAAGAGTAAGATGGCGGACGAGGCCGACCTGAGGCGGCGGCTGGCCAGTCTGGAAGAATCTGTCGAACTCCATGAACACATGAAGAGACAGGTCATTCACTGCTGCTGGGTGCCACCAGGGCTTCATGTAGTTTGGTTGTGTTAGTTTAATCTGAATTGAGCTGTGTGATGTACAATCATGTGATGTAATATAGCCATGGATGCATGACAATACTTTTGTGTAATGTATTACAGTTGCTATAATGTAATGTAAAATCATGCTAAGATAATAATGTTTTGTTTCAGGCTTTAGCAGAGTTTGAGATGTACAGACAGAGAATGGAGGATTCCCAGCTCTGCACCGAGGCCCAACACACACAGAGAGTGGTTTCTATGAGCAGAGAGGTAAAGCTTTACACACACACACACACACACACACACACACACACACACACACACACACACACACACACACACACACACACACACACACACACACACACACACACACAAATAAATTTAATCAGACAGCTTGTTAAAAGATTATGCTCTTGTTGTACTGGAAGGGTGGAGATAAATTGTTATTCCCTGACCCTGTTTAAACCTGACAAAGCATTTATTAAAATATTTTGCCCCATAAAATATTGTCTACTCAGTTGGGCTGCATCGTGCTTATCAGTACTAGTATGCAACTCTTGGCATGCCACTTGTTTCCACTGGCTTTAGGACGATTCTTAACTGGTATGTGACGTCGCTGTGGTACGGTATGCCTAACACATGATGTATATACTACTTTTGTAACAATAAATAAATATTTTGACATAATGTTCATTAGCATATAGCTAGTGTTAATGGTCAAACTTTGCTCAACGCGCTATACTAGTACAGGGTTGAATATGTAGCTGTGTTCAGCCCTGCTAACTTCATCAGTGTAGGCTGCCTATAGTGAGTGGTTATTTTCCAGTATAACATTATTTTTACAAGGTAACTGGAAAAAAGTGGTAGAAAAAGAAAAACATGTACATTTTAAAGGTAAATGCATTAATCTGTTGCACTTTGAGTGGAAAATGAAGTGGCTACATCTATGAAGAACTTTGTGAATACCAGTGGCATTCATGTCAGTGAAGCATGACTGACAAGCCATTTGTAAGTTGCACCAGAGACATTTTGGTTGTACTCAGCAGCAGCATATCCTAATAAGCAGTGGCATATGTCAGTAAGAATCTGTATATGCCTGTGAGAAGGGGTATCTGCCAGTGGAAAATGAGTCACTTAATTTTTTGAGCAACATTTCGACCACCTACAGGTCTTAATAAATAAATAAATACCCAAGGAAGGAAGGAAGGAAGGAAATGAGGGATATATTTAGCAAATTGACCAGTGACATCATAATCATCAAATCACTGTCAAATGTTTAAAGATATTCTTGGCAGATAATATAAAAATATCTTTGAATTATATAAATATTTTTTATAAGGATATCTGAAGGATATCTTTACACACATGAATTTGATAAGATAATTTTTCTAAATATACCCCTCCTTTGCTTCCCATGGGTATTTGTCTACAATGAATAAAAATAAAAGGGAGCTGTGATTCCAGAATTTTAGAATGAATGAATGAAGCTTTATTATTGTGTCATGCATATGAATACGCCCAGCCCACATGGGCTTACAAGACACCAACATTAATATACAGAAATAAAAAAAATTAATATACAAGATAGCCAGGTCCAGAGTACATCATATACATTGCTAACCAAATAGAGACAAGAGTTAGAAACGGAATAATAATAGTAATAGTACTAAAAGTATATATTCATACACAGATGTATTCGCCTTTACTCAAATAACCACCCATCTAAGCCCATAATCCTACACAGGACAAAATTAAATCTAGTTAAACAAACTAGCTTGCCTTCTTTTCCAAGCCTTTGATACAAAGTTTGCAAACTTAAATACATCATAGTTAAACAAGCATACTAATTTTTGATTATTAGCATACCAAAATATTTCAGGGATTTGTCGTGTAACTTCCAGAAACAAAGATTCTCTTAGATCATCATAATGTGTACAATACAAAAGGAAATGAGATAAGATTAGATTAGCACTTATCACACCAATTTTTTATGGAGGTCTACACGACTACTCCAACTTATTGTACCAAGTGCCATGAGCCAGTGGAACAGCAGGGTTGACCAAAAACTAACAGTGAATCTGTAAATGCCACTGGAACAGGAGTGGCACACCATCAGCCAGTTTGGATCTCGGTGATGCTGGACTCCTCTTTTATATATTGAACAAAATTATAAACGCAACACTTTTGTTTTTGCCCCCATTCATCATGAGCTGAACTCAAAGATCTTTCTGTATGCACACAATAGGCCTATTTCTCTCAAATATTGTTCATAAATCTGTCAAAATCTGTGTTGGTGAGCACTTCTCCTTTGCCGAGATCATCCATATGTGGCATATCAAGATGTTGATCGGATAGCGTGGGTATTGCACAGGTGTGCCTTAGGCTCCCCATAAATAAAAGGCCACTCGAAAAACTGTATTGGGGGGGGGGGTCTCCTTCGCATAGAGTTGATCAGGTTGTTGATTGTGGCCTGTGGAATGTTGGTCCACTCCTCTTCAACGGCTGTGCAAAGTTGCAGTCAGGTCGAGACCCCGATGAGGACAACGAGCATGCAGATGAGCTTCCCTGAGACCTTTCCTGACAGTTTGTGCAGAAATTCTTCGGTTATGCAAACTGATTGCTGCAGCAGCTGTCCAGGTGGCTGGTCTCAGACGATCTTGGAGGTGAAGATGCTAGATGTGCAGGTCCTGGGCTGGTGTGGTTACACGTGGTCTGCAGTTTTGAGGCCGGTTGGATGTACTGCCAAATTCTCTGAAACGCCTTTGGAGACGGCTTATGGTAGAGAAATGAACATTCAATTCACTGGCAACCTCTCTGATGGACTTTTCCTGCAGTCACCATGCCAATTGCACGCTCCCTCAAAACTTGCGACATCTGTCGCAATTAGCTGTGTGATGGAACTGCGCATTTGTATTCATAGAGAAAGTCGTAGATCTTTGAGTTCAGCTCATGATGAATGGGGGCAAAAACAAAAATGTTGTTTATAATTTTGTTCAGTGTATGATCCTTGCTTCCAAGATTGCAGGTACACGCTAAAATGAAACGCTGCGTGGCACAATGTCACGTGAATTGTTAAAGAATGTGTTAAGTGCAGAAATGTATATAAAGTTACGATAAAACCATGTAGAATGTAAAAAGATGTAGCATAACTAAATATCAATCAAACATGATTGCATGCATCATATTATATCATGTCATGTGTCATGTCGCCATATGACATAATGTCATACACACCGGCTTTGTAGAGTCTGATGGCAGTGGGCATAAATGAACACCAGGAGTGTTTTTAGATTTAGTGATGAGCTGGTGGCTGAATGAGCTCAGTTCATCATCAGTTCATCTATATTGGGATTGGTGTAAGTTAGCGTTGGTCTGGTCTCTCGTCTTCCTCTCTGCCACTGCCTTCACACTGTCCACCTTCAGCTTGACCAAAGAGATGCTTCTTTACCAACCTGAACGAGTCTGCTGGCATCACATGCCATCACATCTCATGTTACATTTTTGTGTATTTTTTCGACCTCACGTCTGTCAGATCTTTTGATATAACAGCAAACACGGACACGTTTCTTTGTTGCAGCCGTTTCAACACTTTGAGGTGTAGAGTAGCTGTAAGCATTTGTTTTGGCACTGAGAGAAATAACACATAAGTAAGCTGAAAGCATAATAGAACTAAATATTATGCACTTTTTCATTTATTCCAGAGGGATTTTCAAGAGACGCTGTGAGCGTTTAGCTTGGCACAGGTAGAGACAGGATTGGCAGCAACACACAAACGATCAAACGGAATAGGATATGTTTCGTGGTTTCAATAGGTGGAGGAGATGCGTCGGGATTTTGAGGAGAAGCTGCGGGCGTTCAGCCAGGCTCAGGCCCAGTTTGAGGCGGATAAACGGCGAGCGCTGGAGGAGCTGAGGGCCGCCCACCGCCAGGAGGTGGAGGAACTCCTCAACAACCAGCAGAACCAGAGCGCCACCTCCACCGAAGACCAGGAGAAACTGGCCGAGCTCCATAGACAAGAGGTGGGCCAAGAGTGAGAGAGAGGAAGGAAGATAGATGTGTTTTGGAAGGCATTTTTGGATTGAAGCATGTTATCTTTGGCTTTGTGGAGAGTTTTTTCAGCAAGTTACTTGTTGGGGTAATTGCTGTTTTGGAGATTTATAATAGCATGAAAATCAAAAAACAAAATAGGGTTGTTGTTGGTGTATTTGGCTTATGAGTACATAAACCTGCAGTGGTAATAATCTGGCAATGGACCTTTGTTGCATGTCATCCCCTTCTTTTAATCCCATTTTTCTTTTCTTCTCAACTGTTAACTATCTAATATAGCATATTTACCAAAGACTAATCTTTTAAAAAACAATAAATAACTATATGTTTGCAGTTGGTATTCCAAAGATCTCTTAATGTATTTTGGCAGTTTTGAGTCACTATCAAAAACATTCAAATCGGAAAAAAGACTCGCTCTTCATTTATGCGTCTTCCTGTGTAGGTGGATGCATTAATGGAGAGGGTGGAGGAGCTAACGAAGGATAAGGTCCGTCTGGTGGAAGAATACGAGGCCAAGCTGGGCAAGGCTCAGGAGTATTATGAGAGGGAGCTGGAGGCCATGAGGAGAACACACCAGCTCACCACTGAGAACCTGCTGGCCTGGAAAAGGACTGAGGTGAAACAACAACATAGAAACAAAAAACAAGAAAGCTGCCTTTTATCAACATTAGCATTCATTTGGAGTCATGTTTGTACAATGTTCACTCTCCTTTTAGCTCTGTTTCAGTCTGCACCAACCCCTGAGAGAACTACTATAGCATCCAGTGGGTTTATCAGAGCTGCCTGGTGTTTTTGCAGCCATATATAATGTCTTCATGAGTGAATGTGATCCTCTGCCCATGTGCAGGTTGAGCTTCGTAAGGAGTTCCAGGCTCAGGAAGCAGCGCTTCAGCGCTCGCTGTCCAAGCTGAGGAGTGAGGTTCAGAAAGCACAGGAGGAGGCCAGAGAGAACCGAGACAAGACCAACAGACTGCAGACATCACTGGCCAATGCAGAGGGAACTATCAAGGTGTGTGTGTGTGTGTGTGTGTGTTTGTGTATTGCTAGATGAATAAGTGGCTGAACATCATGCACTTCTTTTTAGGACAAATACTCACACTGTTAAATTTGAATTAAAATGAAAAAGACCAAAATAAGAACATTCAACATCTGATTCACCAAACATGTATACAACACAGATTTTTTGTAACCACATGAAAACAGTGCTAAGCCATGGTGCTGCTACCCATTTCTTCTTGTATTTGCAGCATTGCCAACAAAGCACACGCAGTACGATAGTCTTCTTTTGGGTACATTTGGGTAGGAAAGTGGGCTAAATTGGATGAAAAACTGTTGCAGAAAACAGAGAAAAAAGTAAAAGCCTCAGGGCAAACAATGTATTCGAGAATCTCAGAGTGGTTAGAAACTTAATGTGGTGTGCACTGATGGTCCTGCAGGCAAATATATATAGTGTGAATAGCTGGATAGGTTTATGTGACTCTAGGCTGTGGTGGGAGAAATACGGCTGGGTTTTAAAATACCAAATGTTGGATTGCTGTGGTGTAATTGTACATCTGTGTGTTTCTGCGTGTGCTGCAGAATCTACACAAGCAGCTGGAAGAAGCCATCCAGGATGGAGAGATCTGGGTGATGCAGCTGAAGGACACAGAGTATGAACTAGAGGGCAGCAGGGAACGAGTTCAACAGCAGGCAACTGAAATCCTCCATAAAGCCAGTAAGATGTGCTTCTTCCTGTTTTCCACATCTGTTAAAGGGAATTCAGCATGGGGCTTATTCTCATGTTTTATAATATTCACGATAACATTTTAGTCATCACTTAATCGTAGAGATTCAGAAAAAATAGTCTCAGGTAAGAACTGAGATGTCATTTGGGGCAAGGTGAGTCCTACAGCATTCTACAGATCTTACATTTATCAGATGTAATGTGAGACGAATATGAGAATATGAGTATGTCTTTATTTTACCAAACTGCAAAAATAAACTGGAAAAGGAACACTGCGTGCAGTTGGCATTTACTGCCAAGAGAAACTCCCGTGGCTAATTGCAAATTGACCCAAACATAAGTATCAAGAAACTACATGTATGTAGCCACATTTTTGAAAGGGATAACTACCTACACCAGGAGCCACATACCTTAAAACTGTGTAGATTCACCAATGAAATGACGAAAGGTCAGATTTATACATACACATGGTTCTGTTTTATTAATATCAGTCATTGTGAATCTGTACATTTGCAAAAGCCTGATTTCCTCTCCTGTAGCTGATCATAAATAGTGCAGATTCAGACATTGCATATAATTACTCCTGTCTGCTCTACCGGTCTTAGAAGAAGTGCGCTTTCATGGATTGTGTTGCAATGGCGAGGGCAAGACAGCGCCAGAGCAGCCTACATTATGTGCATTTATAGCGCCCATATAGTTAATTTGTCACATGTACCTGCTAACCATCATCAGCAGTGATAACCCAATCATTATTGCCAAAGGTAATCAATGATTTAGTTAATTTAGACTTTACAACGCCACTTCACATGAAAGGTCACCATGAAAAGAAAAGAAATGCAAGAGAGTAAAATGATGACTTCAGATTGATCACACAACTTAAGAAAATGCACCTTTGATAGGCATTTTACTAGCTAGATGTATTTGCATGTAGGAAATGTTGTATACATGGATTTTGTGAATATGCATTGTTTCTACATGTGGCCCTACAGTAGGTCGGATTAAAACAACTGGAATCTACATACATTCCTGGATTTGGGAGCTACATGAATTTGACCAGTAGTCATGAATGAACAACAAATAATTTAGTCAATCAATTTTTTTTTATGGCTATACTGTAGGACAGTCTGTAGAGCACCTTCTGCTTAACTGTAACTAAGTGGAGCCTTTTTGCCACGAGTAGATTAAATTAGATTAGACTTTATTGTCCCCAGAGGGAAATTCTTTTTCATAGCCTGTCCATCACCAATCAACATTCAACATTATCCTCCCCACATAACATTTCCCAACAAATGTAAACCACAAACAGCAAGAACAACAACAGACAGGACAGGTTAGAATAAGAGTGTCCTCATGGAGACACCATGTTTAGGGCTGCTCTTTCTTTGGTATGCTATGGGAGTAAGCAGAATAAGAGCCTCATATAAACTGGCTTGTTTGAAAAGAAGTTTGATTCCATTTCAAAGCACTGGATTAAACATTTTATAATCCTTTTTAAAGACATTTGTCATGTAAACTCTCTTTTGACTACTTTCTCTTTTTGGAGCATCTGCACCACACTTCTTTCCCTTCCTATTTACCAGACCTCTACCACTTTTAAGTCTTACTCAGGGGAACCTTTGAAAAGCCGATACTTTTGGGGAGAACACAGAAGGCTCGCCTCCTGTTCTCCAGTTGCAGAATATGTTGACGTAACTGTTGCCTCAGCACTAAAGCAATAATAATGCCAAATGCTCAAATACATTTTAAAGGTTGCCAGATTTGTGTTCAGTGTGTCCATCAGGTTAAAGCTGCTCTAATTGCTAACTGTAGTGCCTCTTTGACAGACTTGGGATTTTGATTTGACTGTTTCCAGGTCAGATTGGCTCCCTGCAGGCCACCCAGATGGCCCACGAGGCGACCATCAGGAACCTGGACCAGGAGCAGAGCCGTCTAAAGGAGAAGATCAGCAGGCTGGAGGAAGAGAGGGAGGCTCTGCTCAACCAGAGCCAGGTCGCCAGTGAACAGCACAGACAACATGTGCTCAAGCTAGAACAGGTACTATTAACCCGTCCTTAATTCCAGTCCAGGTCATGAATCATCTAAAACCAACTTCTTATCTCCTCCTTTTCTTCTCCTCAGTCTCTGCGTGAGGAGCACCAGGGCTACGAGAAGGAGCTCTCGAGGCTGAGGGCCCACTATGAGGAGGAGGCTCTTCGCTTCAGGGAGGCGCAGGTCAGAGCGCTGGAGGAAATGGAGGAGAAACATAAGGCCATGAGGGAGGAGGCGCAGCAGGAGAAAGAGGAGGAGAAAAAGCTCCTCATGACGGTGAGTCCAATGTTAGGATTTGGTGTTTCGGCTAAAAAGTCCTTGATAATCTTGTCAAATTATCCAAGATCGCAATGTACTTTCACGCCCAAAAAGAAATAAAACATGTATAATAGATAAGTTGTGGTAGAAAAGCATCAATCATGTAAATGACATGGGTTTCTTTTCGTTTCAGTGTACTTGCAGTGGCTCCCTTATAAAAGCCACCAGTTATGTTTGTGATATCATCTGTTAATACAAGATATTGCCAAGTTTTGCAATCCATTTTAAGAAAGTAATATTCCACTATTGCAAAGGAGTATAGAGAAGTGTTTTATTGCTTTCCCCCCAAAATAAATAACTAACATAAACAAACATGGTCTGCCAATACTTTGAACAACGTTATCCTTGAAGATATGTACACACATCAATGCACACACATACAGAATCGATGACAGCCGACAGAACATTACTGCAGTTCACATAATTTATATCATTGATCTCTACACTGTACATTTTCTTAAATTGAATAATGCTTGAACATTTTAAGTCTTCCCCCAATGAATTCACAATCTGACTGCACTTACTGAAATCTGCTTTAACAAATGAATATTCATATTGAGTTTTGTCCCTCTTTGATCATCATTGTTCGTGTAATAATCTGTTTTTAATTCAATTCAAATTTTCAGTTTTGGCTGTTAATATGTTCCATTGAATCCACCTTATTTATAATTTGTATTGCTCTTTTCTCCTAATATACATAATGGTTTTATATTAGTTGTATGTCTTGCCCCACACCAACATACAGTAACAACATTTGAAGAACCTTGTAATCCCACATTTACTTTGCTTTGCTCACGATTGCTAAACACTTTTATCTTTATATGAACTATGTGAGATTCAAGATTCATTATACATGTTAATTAAAAAACATTAAACACAATAATCAGGAAGGAATATACAAGGGATGTTTGATATTTAGAAAATCATTACTTTTAAAGTCTAAACAATTTGGCAAAAATAACTGTACTAATTTTTCTATGGTTTGAGATGTGGTGTCGACATACAGTATATCAAATCTACAGATTGGTTTGAATTAATGCTGTGTAAGTGAGTTATCCTTAAAGAAAGAAATACTGTCACGGCTGTGTTTCTCTGCGTTACCATATTGCTGAATCTTGCATTACAAACTGCTGTTGTATTGTATTTTGAGATGTGTTTGTCTTAACTCTTTGTTTGCCCTTTTTTGAAAGTAAAAATTAACCATATATACAACATGGCGACAAAACATGGAACAGGAAACAATTGAAGTTAGTTAAATTTTCATATAAAACCAGTAATTAGCCTCTCTGGGCTCTTTTGTATCTATCTTTTCAGTGCAGCAACATCAGCAATTGAATTTCCTCATCAGAGCAAGTGGCCTCAGTCGTTTAAGAAATATGTATCTCTTAAGAAACGAGCAGCTCCCTCAACTGACTACACACATTTAATTAGATCAGCATTAAGACTAAGATGTGAAAACAACATCACTCTCCCCCTGTGTTTCCATCTGCAGCTTCCACTCTGTCATCCTGTTTTTTTATTTTTTCTTCCTCCTGTTTTCACTCCTCATCCTCTCTGCCCTGCATGAAGGTGGCTGCATGAAGGGAATACAAATGTCCTTGTTGCCAAAGTAGCAACAACAACAACAACAGATCAGATTACATATGTAGGCTAAATTGATTTACCAGGATTTATTTACCAAAACAGCATTATGTTAGCAACAGCAAATGGTTGTACCTTGGAGGACTCTACTGTTTCTTACTAGTCTCAATTTATTATTCTGCTGTCTTTCTAGCATCTTTCTGTATGAACGTGATCAGTTAATCAGCGTTAGATGAAAGTACTGCAGGAAAAGGAAAGTAAGAGTGAAGCGAAACCCAAAACCAGGGAGATTCTGTAACAAACTACAAAACTAATAGGGGCTAAGCACCGTGATGATGGATTTTAGCCATAGACTGTATAAAAAAATATAAAATTTTAGCCTCAAATGGGTACTCCAGCAATTTAGTGTTGAACTTCCATAAAGTTGGGGGACTCGTTAGAGACAGATAAATAAAACCGTGTCCAAAACAGTGCAGCAGAGGCTGAGAAATCCTGACTGTTTAGTCCCTAGTGTGGGTCAAGCTCCAAAAACAATGTATGTTTCAGTAGCCGGCGATGCAGCCGCCTCGTTAACACCCACGTCCTTCAAATATCCTCAGCTCAGTTGGTAACTAAAAATGAAGCTTAGATACTTTCTCAGACTTGACTAAGCTCCTCCAGAGCCACATAAGACAATATAAAACTGCTTTTGATTGTTAAATCGATGGCGATTAACATCATGCAACAAAAAGTCGCCAAAGGCAACAAGCATCAGCTATGAGTGCATATATTGAATTAAACTGTTTTACGTTTGACAGTACATCTGAAGCTCCATTTGCACTGGATGTATTTCTCTTGAGGAGGTGGAGTGATTTTTAACATTAACTGCACTGGTCAACGATTTTAAATCCTGAAATAACTACAGCTGCATTTACCTGCAGTTATTCACGTTCTTGTATTTAAAAGTGGATCTCAACTGGACTTTTGTGTGGAAATGGTGTAAGCTGAAAGACGAAAACATGTTAACACCGACAAATAGGCTTATTTGGGAACTCCCTAAAAGCTCATCATATGTGTACAGTAATGTCAGCCACAGGTTTGTACTGATATTCTCTTTTGGCTACTCCTGCACAATGTCTGTCAACCACATCCTGTCATTTTGTAATGCAGTCCAGAACAATTAGTTAAATTACAATGATTATTCCCCTCCTCCAGTTACAGTATTAATCCTGTTCGAATCCTGGGGCTTGAAGGGGACATGTTATACTGCATTTAAAGCCCTATATTGTAGTTTTGTGGTTCTCTACTTATACTTACCTTCATGCAGGCCCTCATTTTAGCCTCTTTCTGAATACTAAAGCCACTAAATAACTAAATGTAATAAATTTTACATTATAAGACGCATCTTTTTCATCCTGTTTCTATGAGTTCTTCAGCATTTATGACATTTATGACCAGTTGCTGTCTGGACTAATAATGCTCGAGCCTGTTATTTCTTTTTGAGAACATAAATAAACACATAAGGAGCAGTAAAAAGTGCTCACAGAGTTGCCCGTCAGCCTATATGACTTCATGCTCTGTGTTTGTAATAACGAAACAGACCAGAAATAAAAGGCAACATTTTGTTGATAATCACAGGATCCCACATGCTGATGGCCCTAATGAGCGGTAGTCGCTATCTGATTGGTCAGCAGTTTATTTTGTCCTGGAGTGGTAGAAGAGGAGGGCTTGTTTACAGCACATTAAACCCAATTTGTCCACGCTCATTTGGCTCCACCTGCATTCAGCGGACATTAACAAATCCCATTGATTCTGGAGCTTGTTGACACTCAAGACTATTCTTTTAACATTGCAGCTATTTGTCTAAAATGAAGACATAGTTTCTGCCTCTGAAATGATTACACACTTTTTGAGTTTTAAATAATTTTGAACTCCGTGCTCTCTCTCTGTCTCTTCCTATATTTCTCCTCTTTTATAACATTTTTCATCCCGCAGCCCCTTCTTGAGCGCATAGCTCCAGTGCTGTTTGAAGATGACTGCTAATTGGTTAATTCTCATTGACATTAAATCCTGCCTCCAAGCCAAGCGAGAGCGTTGAGCATGTGGGTGTGTGTTTATAGATTCCCTGAAAGAAAAAAGCAATGGAGAGAACAGATGGAGATAGCGGCACGAGAGAAATTATGAAAAAAAGTATATATTATGTAAGCCAGAACAGCGCCGTGCCTCATCTTTAGATTAATGTCTGTTTTTATTTGGAGCGAAATTAGAGAGGATGCAGGAAGATGGAGAGGGTGAGATGAAAAGGTAGAAAGGGATGGATGGTGGAGAGGTAAAGAAGACAGAACTGGTCATTTGACAGATGTAAAAGATGGACATCATGACAGCAAGTTTCTAAACCAAGGCAATAAAATCTTGTTCGATGTCAGTGTCAACAGTATGGATTGTCTCATTGAATGCAGCAGCAGGTTAAAACTAGGGCTAAGACTAGGATTCTTTTTTTTATTGTTAAATCTAATTAATCTGATGCGTTTTTTTCTCTATTAATCATTTGGTTGATAAAATAAAATTGTGAAAAATATCCATCACAATTTCCTAAAACCCAAGGTGAAGGTGTCAGATGCTTTGTTTTGTTTAATGAACAGTCTAAAACCTGAAGATATTAAATTTGCTATAATATCAACAAGGAAAGACAAATTCTTACATTTGAGAAGCTGGTTCCATCAAAATGTTTGGCATTTTACATTTACAGAGGCAGGCAGAGGGGTTGAAGGAGTGGGGGAGATTCTCATTGGCCTCGTGTCCTACCCCTGGAGCCCCGGGCGTCGGGGGTGCTATGGGGTTGGTGACGGCCTTGCCTGATCTGGGGTGGGCTGGGGGGGGTCGGGGCTCCCCTGGTGTGGGGGCCCGCCCTTGACCTAGGGTTCTGGGGACTCGGGCTTGTGGCCTTTGCTCATTTCTGGGCGGGTGGTGTGTCCCTGGGCCTGGGGGCCCGTTGTCTCCTCTCCTTGCCTGGGCCCTCTTCGGCAGAGGTGAGGCTCCCGCTGCTTCCCCCTGCCAGCTCTCTCACGGTGGGGGCATTCGGGAGTCTCTGGGGCGCATGGCCGGTGTTGTCGGGGTAGGTTTTGGTGCTCCTCCTTGGGGGTGCTTGACTGGGGGGGGCTGGGCCCCTGTCCGGGGATGAGATCGGCCTCGGAGGCTGCTGTCACTGCCTGCATTGTAGGGAGGGATGCCTCTGGCTGGGCTGGGGGACCGTTGGCCTGGTTCTCCCGCGTTATCGCTCCCTGGCGGCAGGGAGCTTCCCGGCACGGCTTTCTGCTGTTCTTCCTTGGGGCGGGGTACAGCTTCCCCCGGGACATGCGGTCTGGGGTCCTTTGCGCTTTGGGGGGTCGCGGGGTGCCCTGGCTTCTGGAGGTGGGGGTCTCTGCGCGGGTTGATCCGATTGCGGTTTGGTGAGCTGCAGTGGGATTGTGGGGCGATTGTCGATGCATCTTGATGCATTATGCTTTTCCCCTGGGCAGGGTCTCTGGATGGCTGCTGGGCGTTTAGTTTGTGCATTGGAATCCGGGGGAGGCATTTCCTCGTTGGCTTGGAGGGACCTGTTTGCGTCCCTGTTTTGCTTCGTTGGCCTCGGATCCGTGCTTCCCCATTTCTCTGTCGGCCAGTTGTTGGACCCCTCTGGATACTGAGGTATATAGTTAGTTTTCAGGATGTGCAGTGTGGGTGCAGGGCAGGGCTGTGCTCCGGTTTGTTCTGGGTTTGTGCCTGGAGTTCTCGGCCCTTGACGGGTGGGTGGGTTGTTGGTGGGATGCAGCTGAGCTAGTTGATTTTGCCTCGTTGCTGGTTTGTCTGGTGTTGCACGGCGGCCAGGGGGCGTGCTGGGCATGGGGGATGTCGGCTGGCGCCGGTGGCCTTATTTTTTTCTGGCGGTTGGGGTGACGGCGGACTTTTATTGGCCGGTGCACGGTGACCTGTGCGGGAGCGTTTGCTGCCGGGCTGGGACTTGCTGCTGGTGTTTCTCTCTCCGCTGGCTTTCGCTGTCGTGTTGTTCCGTTTGCTCTCTCTCGTTTGCCCGACCTCGCACGCGGGATTCGCGGGGGGCTGCTGGGCATTGGGTGTTGCCGTGCTCGTGCAGTGTGCGTGTTGGGCTCGTCACTTGTGCATTGGTGTTGATGATTGCGTGGCATTTGGGCATTTTGGTTGTTCGCTGCGCGGCGGTGGGGTGCTGGGTGGGGGGGGGGCACTGGTCTATGTTGTGTGCGCGCCGCGGTCGGTCCGGGCGCTGCTCTTCCACGGGTTACGCTTTTTGCGTTCCGTCTGCATTATGTTGTCAACTGGCATTTGGGTCGGGGTCTTCTGCGTTTGCATCGCGGTGCATCTGGGAGTCTTTGTTTATTTTTGATTGATTTATTCTTTTTCTTTCTCCCACCCCTATTGGCTACTGGGGTTCTTGCCTGCCTGTTACAGTCGTGGCGTCCCACTCTCACTAACAACTACATTCTTTAACAAGCTTATGCGCACACACATGTACACACACACACATTCACCCACACGCACACAGACACACACAGACACAAACAAATGTAGGTTGTCCCTGGTAGAATTATTCCTGATGCTTTTCTTTCAGTTACTTATTTAAATTAATTATTATTCCAGCTCTCGTGGCTGTGCTGTGTTGCTTATTTAGTGTGTGTGACTGTTTCTTGTTTTCATTTTTCTCTTAGTTGTCTTACTATGTCAGCTGTTTATTGCTGCTGTTCGGCTGGTTGTCTTTTACTATTATTATTATTTTTATTGTTGGTTTTTGTTTGTGTTTGTTTGTTGTTGTTTTTCTCCTCCCCAAGCCCCCCTCTCTGTTCTATTGCAGGTTTCGTTGCTTTCTGCAATTGGTGTTTCCCACAGCTTTTCCCTGTTGTCCCCACCTTCCATCCCCCTTTCCCCCTTCTCTTACAGGTGTTGTCCTTTCTCTGTGCTGTCTGTTTGTGCCCCCCCATCCCCGTGTCTGCCCCCCTGTCCGGCCCGGTGACAAATCAATACATAATTAAATAAATAATAATAATAAAAAAAAATAAAATAAAAAAATGTTTGGCATTTTTGCTGGAAAAATGACATGGTATTGCAGCTCTATTTAAAACCACTCACGCTAAATCTTATTCTCTCTTTGATCCCACAGGGGATATAAAAGGAGAACCAGAATTTGTATAGATAATACAAACGATTTTTTTCATTATCGATTAATGTGTCGATCATTTTCACAAATAATTGATTTTTGATCTTTGGTCTTTAAAATGTCAGAAAATGGTGAAAAATGTCGATCAGTGTTTCCCAAAGTCCAAGGTGACATCCATAACCCAAATGTATTCAGTTTACTGTCATAGAAAATGTAAATATTTGAGAATTTACACATTTGTAATCGATGAATGACATGATGACTGAACAACAAATCGATTATCAAAATAGTTAGCGAACTATTAATTTAATAGTTTACAACTAATTGATTAATCGACTAGTGACTGTAGCTCTTATATATAAACTCTTTTTAATTTAATTTTAATTATATGGGATATGGTTTAATCTTGTCTTTATCTATGTTTTATTTTAAGGGTATTTATTCTCAATGTTTTTGTAATCAGAGGTGGTTTATTAGTAATTTCCATGTTTTTCAGTATGAATAAATTGAACCTTGAACCTTGTCAAAGGCTGGTTGCGGCATTATGCTTGTGCATGTACTGTAATTGGGTAAAGAAAGAGGATGTGGATTACTGGTTGCTCCCATGTGGGTAAGATAAGATGGGTGGCTGCTTTGTAGGCTGTTCACGGGATGTGAGAAGGGAGACGTAGCCTGGAAAGATTCTCATTGTTTCAACTTGCGTGTTTCATAACATCAGACAAGTCGGGGTGGTGAATAATGATCGTAATGTAAACACTGAACCAATATTTTACTAGTTGAAGTTGGCAATATGTGACTGTTGTGTGTACATGTAACATTTTATATGGTGATATTAATAGAAATGTATTGTGATAAAGCAAACTTTCTGGAAATACAATCTACAAACTATATAGATAAAATAAACAGATGGGAATGACACTCAGCTCAAATCTGACAAATCAATGTACATTGATGCCAAAATCCTGTAAATTCAGGATAATTTGTTACAGTGTGTTGTGTGCTAGGGCTGGACTCAGGAGCAAATGGAGTTGTGGTAGGCGAGGCAGGTGTGGAGTCCAGGGCTGGTGGTGTGGCAGGTAGCAAAGGTGAAGGCAACTCCAAATTGTGCACAGAGAGGAATGGAGGTTAACACAGAGGAATCCGCAATATACCAGAGGGTTAGCCAAGGGTACGTTACCACAAGGGTGACTAAAACAAACTGGCACTGGCTGCCTGGATCTCAGGAGAACTTGAGCTGGAGCTTGATTAGATGATCACTTGCAGCCGCACCTGAGAGCCAGGTGCCCTGGAGAAACCCCCCCCCCACACACACACACACACACACACCCCCCACTAACAAGGGAGATAAAAC
>NC_060150.1:12435016-12459673 GCF_021292245.1 Micropterus dolomieu | reverse complement strand
CCCCCCCCCCCACCCCCCCCCCACACACACACACACACACCCCCCCCACTAACAAGGGAGATAAAACCATAAGTCACGGATAGGCCGTGACACAGTGTCTGCAATGATCAATACAACCATTAAACGGAAAGCTACTTCAGTATGAACTCACTGTAGATATTGTCAGATTTTACAACCCTACTAGCATTGATCTAAGGTTGCATCATAATCAGAGTGGGTCATGTTGGGGTGAGAGATATTCTACAGTTACTAAATTAGCATTACTTCAGCACATGTCAGGCATACAGGGAAACATTTGAAATCACAGTGAAATCATCACAATCGTTTCCAAAGATTGGACTCAATTTGATCCCCAGAAATCAGTCTTTAAAGATACTATGCTGCTGTTTATCCAGCAGTAGTGTTACAGCTAAACAACTTCCACAATACAAACAACGCACAATGATACCTGTGTTTCATAATACTTTGTTTTTCAAAAATATCCTCTACAGATATCAGTGTCAGGAATAAACAGCTAAGGGAAACCAAGAAGTAAACAGAATAGATTTCACAAGAGAAATTCAGAGTGGTCCAGAAAGGATTTGGTGCTGTGGTTTGAAGGATTATAGGAATTGGTCGGTTTGACGAGATGGCCTTTTAAGTTTAAATGACAACTCACGTGTCCCTCCATCATTCAGTGACCATTCTTCACACTCAACAACTGCCACGGCTCCATATTACGGCACAAATGGGATTTACGGGGGCTTCTTAACTCCTCTCCTTTTTTCGAGATATATTTTCAAGGTATTTCAGTAGGAATAAAACAGAAAAGAAAAGAAAGAGCTGCTGGTCCCTCATAGTAAACACATGCACTGATAATTTCAGTGCATGGTATTTGAATACAACATTTTTAGAATAAATCTCTGATTTCACGGTTGGTGCAAACACTAAAGAGCTGGCTCAATTTCTGATATTTTCTTGTTGTCGTTCCTCCTCTTCTCCTCTTTCATTACTTCCTTTCTCTTTCTCTCCCTTCTTCTCTCCAGAAAATGAGTCAAGAGTTTGAGATTAAGCGCCTGTCATTGGAGGAGCAGCGAGATCGCCTTCAGCAGCAACTTGACAACTTGAAAGAGGAGCTTTCAGCCAAGCTCAATATGGCCAATCAGGAAGTACGAAACGTTTAGTCAACTCTACCTAGAGTCCTAAAATGTAACCAATCTTCTGAAGATCTTGTGATGACCCTCTGTTGATCTCCCTCAGGTGTCCCACCTCCAGGAGCTGGTGAGGGAGGGGGAGCAGAACCTGGGTTCAGCTCAGACACAGATCAACTGTCTGAAGGAAACTCAGGAGAAACTCAAAATAGAACTGGACGCAACTAGATCCCGCGTTCGAGAGACCAGCAACCTGCTGACTGACCTACAGGTGAGGAAAATACTGGTGATTTAGAGTTTGGGTAAGCTTTATTTTACATCATATTAAATATATAAAAACATTTGCTGGTTTGTTTTCTGGAAGTAACTACGTAATTTGTGGCTAATTATCAGGGAAACAGGAAAGTCCTTTTAACCCAAGAAAATGTTCATCCATTATTTATTTATTGTTGGATAGTTTATTCACCATATAGGCTGAACCGTATACATTTATGCATATTCAGTAAAACCATTGAGGTTAGTGCTAACAATTGTTAAAAAAACTTCATAATTGGAAGCGTACCAATTGAACGCTGTCTATACTTTTACTCCAGCTTGACCTCCTTGTTTACCTCCATTTTATAGAAGAAAGGGTCAGGGTCTATCCATAAATGTAAGAAGAGTCTGAGAAACTAGTAACCTGCTGAGTTACTTGCATGCAAGGACACTAAGAACTGTGCATCATAAAAGTGGATTTTAACTGTGATTCAAGAAGCAAAGTGGAGTAAAACTTAAGTACGTCAGCTGGGCTCTGAAAGCTATTTACAGTAAGACTTTTCTGTTGACTCACAGCTGCTGCGTCTTTTTACTTGATTCTGCACACTGTCAGCTATTCTCACTTTATTTAATTTGTCAGTAGACCTTCATCGGGTAAGATTCAATTGACTCAAACTAAGTGAATCAGAGCATTTCAACAGAGGACAAGTGGCTGACCGAGTGTGTGGTTCTTTACAGTGTGTAAGATGTTTTTACCTGATGTGCCTGATTGTGTGTTTTGGGGTGAAAACTACTACTAATGGCATGAAAACCAGATGTCACGGTTTTGGGTTCTGTTAATTCCTCTTTTATTTTGAAAGAATCCCTACTCATGTTACTTGACTTCCTTCCTTTGTGTGTTTTTCCGCCTGTTTGATTGTATGCCCTGCCCTAATTTCGTTTCACATTTGTCTGTTTTCCTCCCCTCACTTGTGTATTTAAGTGGGTATACTCCACTTGTTTCTTGCCAGGTCTTCTTTGTCTTATGTCAAGCTTTACAGCCCGTTTCTCGTGTTTCTCTATGTTCTTTATATATTCCGTCTGTATTATTGTCGTAAACCTGTTCACTACTTGTTTTATTATTATTAAAACTTTAAAACTGTACTTGTTCCATCTCGGTGTCCCAGAATACTTGCATTCCTGTGTCCATGCTTGAACTGAATGTGACACTAGAGTTCAGTGCATTATAGATGTAGTATACTGCAGAGTATTTTAATTAGAAAGTAGAGTTCTTTCCAGGGTTTAGAGTGCAATCCAAAGCCGAACTATCTGCTACCTGATTTACAGGTGATCGGTCAAGTCACTTGATTGGGCAGTGCAACCGATTAACTGTTTTGTCTTCAGTCAACCTGTCAGTCAGAATGGCAGTCAGTGATTTGCATCATGTAACTGTAAGACAGTAAGTCTATCAGCTAGTCAGTCTGATGAGTCTGTCAACTGGTCAGCCAATCAAGCAAATCTCAATAAATGGAGTTTGCTGATTCATTTTTGTGAAACAGAGGAGATGAGAAAAGGAGGGAAAAGGTGAAGGATGGGGAGAGGGGGAAACAATTTGAAAGCAGGAAAACAGGAAATTATGAGATTTCACTGCAGGACTGAAGGCCAGCTGTGAGATAACGATGATGAGGCGATTATGAGTTGAGTGGTCTGTGTTTGAAAGGAGCCCTGCTGGTATGGGAGAGACGAGGGAGACAGGAAGAGTGAGTGTGTAAGAGAGAAAGTGAAAGAGGCTGGTTGTTTTTTATTAATATTATCAATGCTATTAATAATACGGATAATGTTGAAAATTGAATCATTGTAAAATAAAAGGTTTGAAAACCTAAATCAAATCATGTTAATTCATTGAATTTAAGAGTAAACCACACCAACATGCACAAAGGCGTTAAGTTTAAAATATGAATGAGTGAAAAGATTACAGCTGGTGGAAATCAGTGAATTAAAAAATAGCCAATAAAAGACAGTAAGAGTGGTGATAAAACAGGCAGAGGACAGAGAGACTGAATGAGGAGTGATAATTACATTTAATTGTAGATTGGTGCTTTTTGCTTTCCCACCAGAGCCCGGGATCTATAAAAAGAGAGGATTTGGACTGTTAAAAATGGCAAGCCTTACACAGGATTGTATCTTGTATTGAGCTCATTGTAGGATCGACACAAGCACTGAGCCAGCCGGGCACTGCTGCATACTGAATTTAGACCAGCTATTGTTTAGCAGGGTATCAACCCTTGAGAAGCCTTTTATAAAAGGGCAGTAAAAAGTAAAAAGAATCCAAAAAGTTCAGATAAACTTTAGTTAATTTATAGTATGAAACTGTAAAAATGAACAGGTTATTTTCCACAAAGCAATATTGTAGTGTCTATTTCATGCTAGCTTTGAAATGGGATAATCCAGCACTAATTTTTAGAAAAAATTATATTTGGTTGTTAAAATGAATAAAACACATACAAATAAACATACACAGCATATACACTATATTTTGTGTTGGAATATTAAGCTATACTAATTTCCCATTTATTACTATACTTTTTACTCCACTAAATTTATCTGACAACTGTAGTAGCTACCATAAAACTTCAGTGAATAGCTGAGTCCCAAATTTCCGCCTGCCCCATTTACTGGCCTGATGTGGGAACACATTTCAAAAAATAAACGCAGGTCTCGATTAGACGCCTGGCCTGGTTTTTATAGAAGATCTTTGATGCATAAAACCTCCTAAAGCCCACTGGGTTCCGCTTGAGCTAAGCTACATAGACCACACATACAAATATAAATGTTTAAACTTTTTTCAGTTTGGACACGCTACACGTTGTTAGAATGGTTAGATTTTCTAGTTCATTTTACGTAAACAACGACCCCAGAGTATAATTCACTCAGATTTACCGCCATGGTAAACGAGAGATGAAAAAAAGTGACTACTCCTAACCTTTTGAAGCAGTGGATTTGTAATAGATAGGTTATTTGATATAATAATTCTTATACAAGTATTATTCCTACTGGCCTGTCTCATATGGACGCCTGTCCCAAATATAGGCCGGGTCAATTCAGTGATTTTCGCTAAAATAGATAAAATTGTTATATAAATGTAACATATAAGGTTACAAAATACAAAGCATTACAAGGGGTTTTTGGCTAGTGACAAAAAAGCAATGTCTAGTTGAAGCCTCTCTCAGATGTTAGCCACCAAAGAGTGATTTTCCCTCTAAACTCAAGATGGTTATATTTAAATAACAGTTTGAGAGGTATAACACTCTCAACAAAAAGTCTCAAAGTCCAAAATATGTTTTTTTCTCTCTCTCTCCAAAAGGTCATCTGATTTGTCTTGACAAACGTTGGGGACCACTGGACTAAAAAACATAACTTTAGAAAGTGAAACAGTAAAATGCTACTTATGCGTACTATTAGTAAAGTACTTACAATCTAATAATGTCAATAACATATCAAGTAATCGTTAAAGTGCCATTTTTCAGTGTAGTATTATTTCTGTACCTGTGATACTTTGACAACATTTTGCTGATAAAGTTTGAATGCAGGACTTTGCCTTGGAATACACTCATTTTACTTTCTTTTGTTTGTTTTTTTTACTAAAATGAGGTGTGTGTGTGTGTGTCTGTATGGCAGTAGGCTCTGACATATCATTGGTTGAACATGCCAATTCAAACTGAAGGCTGAAACTACAGCAAATAAAGCTGTTTTATGATATTGTCTGAATGCCATGCAGATTTTCTGTCATGTTTACATGACTCAATCATAATATTATGATGAAATTGCTATGCTCAATCTCTACTAAGGTGGTGATGAGACTGTTAGTCACCTTATGTGAGAAATCCAGAACAGCGTGGGCCATACTTGGCTTACTGAAACATCTCTATGACTATAAATATCCAACCCTCTGATAACCTGAAACAGGGTTTAAATTATGTAAAATGGCCAAAGAGAGTCAGGAACTGTCAAAGGCAGCTGATCAGACCTTTGGTTAAACATATGTTTATAGCAGAAGTTGGCAAAATGGATAAAATTTTATTTTATATCACCATATTAGTATATATTGTGGGAATGGATGAGAGATGGGAATCTCTTCTACATCCCTATCAGAGACCCCTAGTTATGCGAAATGTCATTTTGAACTTTATTTCTCTGATTCCAAACAGTTGAGTCTGGATTTAATCACTCAAGCACTTTCCCTCGAAGCTGAACAGAAGAGCTTTTAGGTCTTTTATTGAGCTCATCAGCAGATAAACCCCGGGGCCTCTTCAGCAGCTGGAAGCGGCTGACCCGGTGATGTTAGCGTCTGCCTTGGAACCAGCACATTATACAGGGCCCTGTAGCTGTGGCATTATAAATAGATGTGGAGGTGGGTGTCATGAGTCACCCAGCGTTCAGCTATTGAAATGCTGCATCTGGTCAGAGATAGCAATTAGAGACGATTTTCTTACTTTTAGTAGCTTTACATTGTTATTGTTAAGGATTCAGCACTCTTTCACCAAAACTAAAGTTTACAGCACATCCACCGCTTTATTTGATGTTTTAACTACATACTTTATCACCTATATTGTCTTTGAGTCCTTTATTCCAATTTCAAGTGTGGCTTGTATTATAAAATCATGTTTGACACTCTTACATACAGATACAGATTAAATGATTTCAAACCATTATATCGTCTGACCACAATTTATCGCTGTATCTTGATAACAAATGGTGATTGTGACTGTAGCGTTATGTGCGGGCTAAGATTTGTGTACCTGTTTGTGTTTGTAGGAGGAGATTGAGACCCAGAGACAGCAGCATGAAGCCAGAGTGATGTCCATCAGAACAGAAGAGAAACAGAAGATGGACAAGATGGCAGATGACTTGGATCAGAAATGGAGAGATGCACTGCGGTAAAAAAAAAAAAAGAACTCTCCCCTCTGTCCTCTTGTGTCTTGTAACACTCTCTGTTAGCCTGTTAGTCTCACTTTCTCTTGCTTTGTTCTTTCCATTTGTTGTCTCATTCATCTTTGCCATCTCTCGCCGCCTCTGCTTCACAATCACACTTGTTATTAGCATAACAAGTAGACGTGTTTTGCCAAAGCACTCATGGATATTAATAAGAAGCAAAAGGAAATTAACACAATCGGATGTTTATAGAGGCATATGATATTTACAGGGTGGGCACACATGGAATAAAATCAAATTTTTCCAAACTCTGCCTGTCTCTCTGCAGGGAAGAAGTGCGTTTGTTGAAGGAGGAGTTGAATGAGGAGTATGAAGCAGACAAACAGGCAACGCTGACTCAGATGTCCCAGCAGAAAGAGCTGGAGATCATGGCGGCAAGAGAGGGCTGGCAGAGGAAGGTGGAAGACCTGCTGGAACAGGTGAAACACATGTACTAGGACAGAGGAGGTATTCAGTTATTAGGATATTGACAGGATATGTAAATATGGAAATGCATTAAGAGTCACCAGGAGACAATGAGGTCAAACATATTAGAGCTTATATTTGCAGGAATGACTAACAGCAGATTTCAAACTGAGTGATGTCTTTTTTTATTTTCAAGTTCAGAATATCATGTAGTTTCAGTGAAAGAAGGTTCAGCAGCAGTATCAACAAACTATTTAGAGCCTTGTGGGCGGGATTAAGAATTAATTCACACCGGTTCTACAACACAAGTTGTTGTACGCGGAGAACTCCAAATATCTAAAATTTATCTGTTTCTTCATTTGACCAACAAAAATGTAACAGTTACCAATTATCCAGTGTCCAGAGTATTGAAAGTAGTAAACTGTGCAGTACAGAGGAAATAGGAGTCTTGGAGGGCTATTGTGACTGGCTAGCGTATTAGCGGTTAGCTTAAAAGCTACAGTAGTTTACCAAATGCCCTGAAGTCACCATGTTTCCAAGCTTTTAGAGCCAAATATTATGCAAAGACATGCAGATGTATTTTTCTGTGCCACTTCCTGTTGTGACCAGACCTTCACAGTCAGAACAGCAGAGGTATTAGCTCAAGGCTAGCACTAAAATCCTGCACAGCTTGCTGTATGTGCTAAATCATTCACATCCCACACCTGGCTCTGGTTTTTGAAGGCGATACAGAAATTCCTATGTTTTACTATTGTAGTGACTGAAGTGGTAATTATTTAGTGTTTACTTCAGAATTTCTAAATTTTATTAAGGTTGAACAACAAAATGTTGCATTTTATGATCAATGTAGTAAAAAGCAATTCCTAGCAAATCTCCTGGCTTTGAAAGAAAAAGGGGAACATCCAACCCTGACCTTTATCCCCTCACACACTTTGGGAATAACTTTGATTGATAGCTGCACTCGATGTTAAGGCCTGGAGACAGCTCGGAGCAGAAAATGGTGTCTGCCCGAGGAGGAATACAGCTCCATCTCACCCAGACTCTCTCAGGTTTTGCTGCCTCTAACTGTGTCTGTGCGCGTGATTAACAGTGATGCCATAAAAAAAACACTTCACCTGCTTTACAGTATACGTAATTCCCACAAAACAATAAATTGGCCCGAAAAGACTAAAGGATTTAACTTCTCTTCCTGTGCTATTTTTGTCCAGTTTCTCTGTTTTCTGCCTAGAGCGATGCAGAATTAAATGAAAAAACAGCTTCTATTTTTTAATTAGGTTTTCCTAAAGCCCATATCTCTCAGCCAAGTGATCCCATACATATATGTATGCTATACATACACATGCATAGACATAGATCTAAAGATTATGTTTGCCTTTGAAATTGATGGTTGATTAGTTTTTCTTCTCCTTTCTAATGGGAGTGAAAGTAGAAATTAGCAGAGCTGCGCAGGTCAGAATTTAAGCTCTGTAGCTACAGAGAGAACCATTTGACATCAGGCTGAAAGCTCAGACGCTTGTCTGCTTATACTCATGTAACCCTCCGTGCTGAACATACTGCCTCTGGGTAATTCAGAGCTCAGCTGAGTCACAACTGAAACCTCAAAGAGGCTCGTCCTGATTTTGCCAAGATGCCGGTGGCCACAGATAAAACTTTTCTGTCAAGCTGGAGCCAGCAACCACCAGTGCCACCTTGACAACTTTTCAGATGCCCCCCCCCCAATTTTGTGACAAGAGCACCTCAAGGCAAAACGTGATGAAGTTAAAGTAACAGTCTAACTTTTTGTTGTCATTTTTTACTCTTTTTATCAAAATATTTAAGTTTGTCACCTTAGTTAGATGTGTAGTAAAGCCCATGTATCTGTGTGTCAGCTCTGTGATAGACCACTGATGGATGCCAGTGTGTTGGATAGTGATAAAGATGCAGATTATTTTCTTGATTAATCAATTTATCATTTGATCTACAACAACTGCAAAATTAGTAAATATGTCCTCTGTAGTTTCCCAATGCTGACACTCCAAAACCCCAAAATCATAGATATCTATCACATAAACGAAAGACACAAATTTAGAAGCTGGAATGAGGGAATGTTTGTTAGTTAGGCTTAAATGATTTACCAATTATCTAATTATCTAATCAATTAACCAACTAATTGTTTCAGCTGTAACTTTGACAATAAAATGTTGATGTGGGCCCTTTAGCCTAATAACTGGATTTTTTTAGTGAGCGTTATCTAGTTTTGGTAAGTGTGTAAATGTGAGTCACACAGTACAAAACGCTGCATTTTAAACTGATCATGCAGAGTGGCTGAAAATAAACATCAAACAATGTCACAGACCAAATACCTAAGGAGCTTAGCCTGCATATGTCTGTGTGTTTGAGTGTGCTTCTGCGATGTCTGTGTGTTTCGTTTCATTAAAGGTCTTTTTATTTCAGCTACATGAAGAAACAGCCTTCTGTATGTTGTGTATATGAGAATGTGTGCTGTAGAGAGCATAAATAAATAAATGATTTTGTGTGTGTATGTGTGGCTTTATACTACTTAATTTTAAGCACGTTATTATGACTGTATTTGTGCATACAAATTGTAAATGTGTCCATGTTCATACCATAGCAGTGTGTTTATATGTTAGAAGCAGTATTGGGAGTAACGCGTTACAAAAGTAACCCCAATACAGTAATGTATTACTTTTTTCTGTAACACAGTAATATAATGCATTACTTTAAAAAAATCTGTAATATTATAGCCGTTACAATCTCAGTAATGCGCATTACAACGCATTTTAACCCGAAATTAAAGAGGTGGTATTATGCTCATTTTCATGTTCAAAATCTTATTTAGGGGTTGTACCAGAACAGGTTTACATTGTTTAATTTTCAAAAAACACCATATTTTCCTCATACTGCACATTGCTGTAGCTCCTCTTTTCACCCTGTGTGTTGTACGCTCCGCTCTTGAGCTACAGAGTGATGCATCTTACTTGTACAAAATCTTTGTTGGGAGTTGCACATGCGCAGTTCCCAGGTAAGGACTATTAGCCAATCAAAAGCAGAGAAGGGCGGGTCATAAGAAACAAGTTAGTGTGATCCAAATCAAAGCCACTTCAGACTGCGACCATAACCTAGCAGATGGTTTAAGTCCAACAAGTCCACAACCACACAACATCATTGTTCCACATCTTACCGTAAACCACTACAAAAATCACCATATTTCAACTAAATTTTACATAAAAATTGGCCAAACAATTTGAATGTTTGCTCAGTAGCTTTCACATCAGGTGTAACATTAGGATTATAGCTATAACTTTAGCTATGTTAGCCAACGTTTACAACAACTCCGCACTTGAACAGTCTGTGAAGTTATTTATTTTAAATATAATTCACAACCAATAAAGCATACTTACAGGTTGTGAATTTCCAGGCCCAAACATAGTCGGAGTTGCATCGTCTTTTAGGGCTAAATGTTGAACTGTTGCCGGTGTTCTGACGATCTATGCTGCCTTGCCGAAAAATGCTACCATAGTGCAAATCGATAGACTCGACTCTACTCAGCCCTGCTCCGTTTTTCATGGCAGATAGTACCCAGAGATAGTACCAGCTGGCAGGCTCCTCCCGTGGGTTGGCACAGGCATCCCCCGCAGCCACTTGCGGAGCGCCTCTGCTCAGACTAGCTTGGTTTGAGGGCGTACCTGACCCCCACTAGCCGCTTGGCAAGCTATATTTATTCGTTGTTACGTCACAAGTAAAGGAAGTGAAGGGCTGGACTACAAACGAGCTGTTTTCAAGGGGTTTAGAGCAGTGCTTTCTGTGGGAGATGGGAACTCCCTTTTTCACTTTGCAAACTTATTACATGCACAAAAAAGTTATATAACTCAATAAAGGAGAGGGGAAAAGCCAAAAAGCATAATACCACCTCTTTAAGTGGTGTTTTGTTTTTTCATTATTCACCAACACAAGAAACATTTTGGTAGCAGAAATACAAATCCATGAGTAAAAGAGTAACGTTATTTCCTTTTGCGGGAATCCAATGGTCGAGACTGTAGGCAGGGTGCAAACTACAGTGGAGCTCCGCTCCTCTTAACACGACGGTAGCTCCCCAGATGGATCATGCGTAAGTGCTATGTGTTTGTGCTTTAATGAATTGCTTTCATGATCAGAGAGCAGCTGTCAGTTCATCCTGACCAATCCTGTCTTGAGTGTCGGGAGATTCAAATAATCAATGACGTTATGCTGCTGTACCTCATGCGTAAATATGCACAGCGTCTTTCTTAATGGGAAGGCAATTTCATGCTATTTCATCATCCCCACGCCCCCACACACACCCCACGCTATTAGTAGGTGTGTTGTGTTACTTTTGGACAGAGCAGGGCTAGCTGTTTCCCCCCGTTTCCAGTCCTTGTGCTAAGCTAAGCTAATTGTAATAGGCTGCTAAAAACTGCAACATTGTTGTAAAATGCAGCATTTGATATAAGGTCCAGATCTGCAATGATTGCTAAGCTAAGCTAACCAGCTGTTGGCTCCAGCTTCACATGTAACTCTTGACCAAAAAAACAAAATGCTAAAAGTTATTCCTTTAAAAGGTAACTTAAACATGAAACATCAGCTGGAAAATGACATTTTTATATAAAACTTTATTCATCTCAAACTTCAAGGACAATAATTCCAAAAGGATACATCAAGCTGCTAAAAGTATTATTGTGTTTACAGTATATAGACTTTTTCTCAAGTTGCCCGATATACAGTATATGATGCATATACATATACACATTTAAGTAAATATGGCAAAAAAATACATAAAATCATAAATTATATATAATAGACCACAGAGGCTAGAGCATAGAGGGACATTACAGCTGAAAACAATTAGACAATGAATCGATTGGTTGAATAACAGACTGTGCAATGTGCAACAGTTCTGAATCAAGTAATCATTTACCATTCTTCATGCAAAATGCCACTGTGGATTTAGCTTCTCAAATGTGAGGCTTTATTTTGTAAATTGAAAGTCTTTGCCATATCTATGCAGATTGGGCAATACAAGCAAGGCATTTAATGGATCAAACGATAATTGATTAATCAAGAAAATAATCAATAATGAAAATAATCATGTGTCAAATGAACACAACAACAATGAATGAATATTTATTAATACCAGAACCAACTCTTGAATTTACTCTACAGTATGCATGTATCCCTAATGACGAGACGTTCTTGATCAGTTTCCTTCTGCTAAATCTTTAAATTAGAATTCATTGCACAGTTATTTACCACTGGCATTGTGACATTGTTCTGTATTATTAGAGCAAGCAATAATGGGCCAGCAATAATCTTTTCCTCCCATAAAGGAAATTCCCTCCATCGAAGTTCTTTTCATTTGCATTTGATGAATTCCAGCAGCTCTTATTATACCATGTGCATAAACACCTCCATGTTCACTATATAAATATTCATGATGAGACTTTCAAGGAAAAGACAGCAGCCATTCTGCAAGTTTAGGCTTGTGTGAAGACAAATGGACACAGGTATAACTATAGTGATCAGCACTGTATTGGCCTACTTACAGCTCTACTGAAACACCAGCTCTACTGGAGGCTCAGCAATGGGACTCCTCGAATGCACTCCCTTCAGATATAACACGTCGCTTCACATTTTAAGCGTCAAGCAGCTGATGTTGTTAACCCATGAGCCATGATTGAAACTAACTGCTGTCAATGTGACAACAGAGAATCTTCCGTATGATGGATGTGTTATCGAGTATATTAGAATAACTTGTAGAAGCATTATAAAAGCATTCTCAAATAGCCTCAACCGCACAGAGAACCATCCATTTATTCTGAAGCAGGCTTATATTAGAGACACCTAATTAATTGAATTCCCTTGTTTTTTATATTTTTATCACATTACGATGAAACATCTACCTGTTTTTGATTTGTTACAAATTTTTAACATGTCCTCCATGTTTACCTGTTATCTTGACAAATTAAAATATATCTGCATTTCCACAGCACTAATTCCATAGTTAAAACATGTGGTGCTGTTAGTTTCTTCTTTTCTTTCTACTTTTTTCATTCACTACTTTAGTCCATAGGCAGCCACTTTGTCGTTATTTTGTTCAACGTTATGCTACTCTCCTTGAAACCTAACACTTCCTAGATATACCAGTAAACAGCAAAGAAAGCATTTTTTTAGACATTTCTGTTTCATCTCTCCTCTTCTGTGATTTATAGATTCTAAGTGTCAGAAATTCAGGGAGCACATACAAGATGTGTTTGCACACACAAATTGATCCAAATTTTTTTTAAACTTTGAGATAAAGAAGCTCAAAATCAAACATTCCCCATTAAAAATTAGGACTCTCATGTCTGTCAATACCTGGTCAAACCAAGCATCAGCCTCGCACGTTTGATGGACACAGCGTGGCAACTACATATTCTATTTAAGTGGAAGAGGAATTATTCACTGGATGTGGACTGCCCAGACTAAATATGTGTGGGTGGATGTGCCGTCCCTATCTGTAATTACTTCTTTTTCATTAAGATATTTTCATTACTAGGTTCCAGCCCCAGGCTGCTGTTTGTGTGTGTCGGTACGTGCGCATGAGGATGTGCTTAATTAAGACATCAAGGGTTAGACACAAGCACTACAGGTTGTTTAAGATATTTCCACCTGGTTAATCTTGTATGTCCAGTTATTTTTCTGTTAACGCATGGTGACACAAGTAGGGAGGATTTACTGTAAAGGCCAACTGTCTGTCTTTTTACATCCATATCCAATGTGGAACCCCACAAACTTCATCCCAGCCTTGCTCCTCATCCTCTCATTTTAAATCCATCTTACCTTGCAGCCACTAATGTAGCGCTTCTACAGCACTAAATCCTGCCGGGGATTTAACCAGCCAGAGCTTGAGAAAGAGTGGCGTGTGGAGGAGCTGAGCCGTCAGTCTGAGAGAGTTCACTTAGGCCCCTAATAGTTCCAATATCTCCTCAAAACAAAACTGTTTTTGTGAGCTGTGATGTGGCTTACGCCAGTTGGCTTTATGTTATTTGGCTCTGTGAGCTGTCGCTCCATGTCTGACAAGCTGTCGGCTCCTTGAGATTCAAGTAGCGAAATCTCCCAACTACAGCGCTCAGTGTTTGGCTTGTATCCATGTGTTCGATATCACCACCACCACCAGTGAGTAACCTAGCTGTCAAAAAAATCGAGGCTTGAGTCAAAACAATCTGTAGAAAACCAATTTTCATATGAGGATTAAAGAAGGAAAGACAGACGCAGGAGGACTCACAAAGACAGAGCAATGATGTTTTTTAATGCTGACCTAATTAGGTGTGTGCAGGAAGTCAACCGAGTTGTTCATTTCCTGGAGATACTTACTTTGTAACCAACCAGTGGCGATTTGCTCTAAACAAAATATTGAATGGGATGTTGCTGTGCAAAGCCAGTCAGGTTGTCACTGCAGCTCAGGATGTAATAATTTTTTTTTATGTTCACACTGACCTGTTCACATTTACTTACATCATCGACTGCTTTGCCCTTCAGTATCAACACAAGTAATGATACATCTGCTTTCTTTTTGCATTCTCTCTCTCTCTGTGTCCAGATCTCTCTCTTGAAACAATCCCTGGAGCTGCAGTTGTCTCAGTCCCAGTCAGCTCTCCAGCAGCTGCAGTCTCAGTTCAACCAGGAGAGGGAGCTGCTGAGCCAACAGCTGAAAGGTAAGTTGTTGGCCCAGGGTGCTTTCCTCCGAGGGGGGGTCGGCAGGTCATTATTTTTCATTCATTCATTATTTCACACCCCACTTTTGATGTACCACTGTTTGTAAGTGTATCAGATTGTTAAAAGTCAGAAACCAACTCCTGTCACAGCGCTGTTGTTGTTTGGAAAACTACTAGCATGATGGAAACGGCCACTCTTGTGATGCGATGAATCGTGATGTATCGCACTGAAACAGAAAGACAGGATGGGTTGAAATAAAAATGCTCCACTTGTTTTTTTGGTATTTTTGTGTTTTTTACAAGACAGGGGATATTGAATGGTTTTCTGCTCTGCAAAACAAAAGTAAAAAACAAAACAAAATCCATTCGTCAAGTGCAAGCTACCTCGCCTCACGCCAATGTGTGACTGGAACAAATTGCCACAGCCTTGTTAAACAGAATGGAAACACATCTTCTTTTGAATATGCTGTGTGTGTGTGTGTGTGTGTGTGTGTGTGTGATGTTTATATCCCTGTGTGCATGTGTGTTTTGCAGAGATGCAGAGGGAACATCAGAGGAGAGAGCATCGATTACAGGAGGCCCACTGCTGTGCTCTGGGCACCATGGAGGAGGCCAGACAGCACCAGATAAGGGTAGGATACACACACACACATACATCAAGCATGTAGGCATGTAGCTGTGCATTCTTTGGCTTGGGATTTGTTGTGTTTACTGCAGTCCTAGTTTGTGTTTTGGCTTTAGAAATTTGAAAATAGTTTATGTTTTTTTCTGCTGAATATTGTATGTATTCCTCCACTCTTAGAAAGTAAAAGTAGAGCAGTGCAACTTTTGTAGTGTCACTGGAGCATTACTCCATAGCAGTACATTACAGAACTCTTTCTTGTACTCTTTCAATTCATAACTTCACAAATATCCCTATATGTACTGTTGAAATCACAAAAATGTGCTGCTGTAGCTATTTTTTTTAACTGTGTTCTCATCTGCTTGCTTTTTCTTTACATCAGTCTGTGATCAGCAAAAGTCCTTAAAATAGTGTTTCTGGTGCGAGATGAGATCCTCAGTATGAGACGTAAAATGGAAGATTTTCTTTGACATATAACTTGATTTGTTTTGATTCTCTACTGCACAACATTATCCTGAAGCCATTTATAGACTCATACAGTTTGTGCCAATTTTATTCTTTACCACACTAATTATTTCTTTGTGCGTATGCGTAGAAGAAAAGTGAGCCGCAGTATAAGTTATGAGCCTCTGTGAGGGATGGTCTACAAAACTACCAACACAAACAGAACAAACAGTCTAAGTATAGGAAAAAGGGTCTTAGTTGTTTTAAAATTGTTAGTTTGAATTTAATGAGCCTTCTGTTCATGCTGCAGAGTAAATCGGAGGTAAAAGATTCATAAAGCAATCAAATCAGCGGAGGAAGATCTAGCTTTGTGAAACAATTCATTCCGTTCATCTACTTTAATTTCACCCACTTCCTTGTTAAATGATATTGAAAATGAGCCAGGGTGGCAATAGCTTATTGTGAGGTTTCTGGTTGACGCTTTCCTATAATTACACTGCAGGCAGGAAAATCTTTTTACTGCACCATCAAACAAAACGATTGCAGCAGTAGATTGTAATGATGTACCTTATTAATGTTGTTTTAGTTCCTCCTGGTTAAAGACATAAATGACATAATGCACCTGGATGCAAATTACACTATTCAATAGGTAATATCACGTCCCGCTAAACAAAGCAAGTGAGGTTTAACCTAGGATTTTGCTAAATTGGCATCCAGGCAAGTCTCCCCCCCAAAAAATTGGATCTTTTTTGAGTAATGCGTCTCTGAAAAATACCTTTGTTTCAGTTGGCGGTTGCTTGTTGATCGCCATAGTGATTATATGGTATAATGAGACACCAGAGATTTTCTTGGCTGTTTTAAGAAAGAAATGACCAAATTCACATGATATTTTTCATAATTCAAATTCCGTTCTACATACTTATTTTCATATTTCATATTGTGATTTTTCATGCAAGAACTCATCAGAAACATAATGTCGTTGCAAGTTAAATTTCACAACGATTGGACACTTGTTTTCCATGCTTTTGGTAGAGCTGGACAAATAGTGTCCATCAACAGCACGCTCAGTAAACAAGCGGATTAACTCTACATACTGAGTGTTTTGAGTATAATTACTTTTGTCACTTCTCCTGTCTGAGCACTCTGCACACTCAAACCCTGATTAGAATTAGTGTAGAAATGGGACTCAGCTACAGTGTTCATTATTTATTGCATATTATTTGTCATCTGGGATTAATTTTCCAACAAATGTCTTCATAAATGCTGTTCTTTCTTTCAGCCAACTTTCACACAATATTATATGTCAAATCATCCTTGGAGCTCTCAAACTTAATTCTTCTCACAACTGTGTCAGCAGATGGAAAAATGTGATTTTGATGTGATGTCTTATATCATCTCGATCCTGTCCTCCCTCTTCCTCCTCCTTCTCTTTCCTACCCTCTGGCAGGCCCTGGAGGAGCGTCTGAAGCAGGAGCAGAGGGAGGAGGTTCATGCTCTGAAGGAGGCCCACAGGAGGACCTTAGACATCCTGAGACAGCAGTCAGACCAGGAGCTGCAGACGCTGCGATTTGAGCTGGAGGACGAGGGGAAAGCAAAGCTGGGTAACTACACATAAAATCTTGCTTTTGATGCCATTTGTAGTTTTTTATTAGGTTTCCATCCGCATCCTCTCTCCCTGTGGTATGGTTTTTAAAATACAGCGATGACTTTTTTCCCCTCAGCGAAGATGTTTCTACCCATGGTGATATGTTTCTACCTGCTGTGCGTTGATGCTTATGCCCTCAGTGCTGACAAAACATCTCACCCTCATTCTCCATCTGTATTAAAAGAATGGAAGGAAAGACAACCACCCATAAACAAAAAGGCGATGCTCACGGGTTTAATTGTAAAAGAGCATTTGAGAAAAGTGAAAATCGGACTAAATCAGCAGATTATATTCAAGAAGAATAAAAGTCTTTCAAAATGAAGACATTTAAAAGGAAGTCAGATAATAAAAAGCTTGACTTCTGGTGATTTTTGACTCACTTTAACTCTGGTGGTTTTTGTCCGGTAGCGTCTCTTCGTGCAGAACTGAACCACCTCCATGCAACAGCAATAGAGCATCTGAAGCAGATCCACCTTAAAGACAACACTGCCATCAAACGAGAGCTAGAGAAGGCCATGGAGCACAGCCACCAGCAGGTAAAAAAAGTCTATTTCTGTTTGTATTCTTCTTTGTTATTTTCTTGTCATTGTGTGTGACCTAGTTAACATCTTCTAACAAACTCTTTGTTTCCTCTGTTCATGTATTTCGTCTAGGAACAAGAGCTCCTGGTTCGTATCTCAGACCTGCAAGCAGAGCTGTGTTCCCGGAGCAACCGCATCACCGATCTGGACCACGAGATCCACTCTCTGAACGAGACCATCGACACTCTGACCAGAGAGCTGGAGCTGAAGGGCAAGGAAGTGCTGCGGGTCCGCAGCGAAGCTAACCATCAGATAAGGTACATAACACCCAAAATAAAAAAATGTCATATGTATTTCTTTCTTTCCAGCAATGTGTACAACTGATTAGCAATTTTGAATATACAGTCCTCAGTGTAGCCTTATTAAAATTAACCATAAATGACAATTAAACAAACTGTATATATTACATGTGAAACATTTCCCATTAGAGGATGTTATTATCGTCAAAAGGTGCAGGACTAAACTGCGACTCAACAGTAACTGACCCAGTTTACAAACAACTAAGCCTGCACTCATGTCATATGGGACTATCCATCTGAACAGCTTATGATTAGATCCAACATCTCTGAAAGTCATCCATGCCATGACGTGTTCCTGATGTCATGATGAGTCTTCTCTCAGTTTCCGATAAACTTTGTGACTTTAACACACATTTTACAGCAAATCACCACAAAGTCAACAGCATTTGTAAAATATACTAGGTACCTGTCATTTTGAGAGGTGTGTAGAATAGGTGGGTTAAAGGTGGGGGAAGCGATTCTAATCCAGTACATGTGTTTTTGTCAAATTCAGTGAATATCTCCTCACGGCACGCTAGCTGTCTGTTCTATGAAAAAAATATCCCTACAGCCCTGACTCTGTAAATAGGAAACATACACAGCGGCTCAGACACGGAGAGAGAATCAGAAAGAGGTGGGGCAAGAGACTAAAGGTGTAGGTGTGTGTGTGAGTGTGTGTGGGGAAAAGAGAACTGAAGGGGAAAGCAAGGTGAGCAGATTCAAGCAAAAAAACCCAAAATACTCAAATAAAGCGCAGAATAAAGTAGAACTGGTGAAATAAGACAGTTACGCTGTCATTCTGTGTGAAAGGGGCTAAAACTTACATTTTTATGTGCATTCCTGTATTGTAGAATGACAAATAAATGTACCTTTAACCTTGACATTTAATTCAACTTAGATTGCAGACAGATAATTGAAGAATCTGGCATTAACACAGTAACTATGGATACCATTTCTTTTTAGCACTACCCCTGCTCGAGCTCTGCACTTTGGAACCCAGCTGAGTTTAGTTTGCAGCTGCACATCATGTCGTCCTCCTCTATAATTTAGTAAAAAAGGGTTATCAGTCTCATGGTTCCCTACCAGGAAATGAAGTGTATCTGTGAGCAATATCCATGATGATGTACAAGTGCAGTTTAAGCCCCTGATGGCACATAAGTGATTACTATTAATGCATAAAGGACAAATTCATCCAGCACACATTGCATGTTAGGTTGTGTTATCTCGACATGTGACCCACTGTAATGTTGTTTTATCAGGTCTGTCTGTCTGTGCTGCAGGGCCCATGAACAAGACCTTTCAAAGAGACATGAAAGGGACCTGGGGGAGCTAAGTGTAGTCCATCACAGAGAAACACAAATCATGCTGGCTGACTTCAACAAGGCCCAGGAGGTCCTCAAAGACAAGATCTCTGCTCTACAAATACTGTAAGTCACAGAAATGTGTAATTAAGTCTTAGCATTTTTAACACAGTGTTGCCTCTTTTTCTGTCTCTGCTGGCAAAAATAATTGCTTTAATAATGTTATCTATCTACCTACCTTCTTTGCTTATATATTTCATGTCGTTGTGTCCAGGCTGGAGGGGACGGAGGAGAAGTTAAGAAACAGAGAAAGCCGACCAGAAGACCTGCATGTAATAGCAGAGCTCAGAGAAATGGTCACGGAAAGAGAAGCTCTGGTCAAAAAGCTGGTGGTGAGTAGGCTGGGTGATATATCTGGGGGGGGGGGGGGGATTGTAAAGAAAACTTTTACAGTGAGCAAAAAAGTCACACCCAAAGAAACCCAACTCCTTCTTGCATCATAATCCTTTTCTCAGATGGCCATGTGTACGTGCAGTATTTTAATCAGGTTTTTTTATTTTTAAACTGCAGTCACAGATATGGCTGGCTGATGTCACAACTACTGTTGGCAGACTTAGTCTTCTGGGGTCGACAAAGTAATTTCGGAAAAAGTGCACTGCAGTATCGGTGTCATCAAAGATGGTTTCCCAGAGATAGGCTCACTCAAAAAGATAGAAATAAACTCCACTGTGTATATAATGAATACTGTTTCCTATTCACTAATTTAAAAATGAGAAACGCATTTTCACCAACATATGGCTAAATCTTAGGGTCTTCATCAGTCTTCTGATAAATGATGAAGACAATGAGATGCAGTTAAAAGCCCTACAGATTTTCCATTATATGGCAGTGAAGTTGCCATTAAATTTCATCCTAGGTGGTATTAAAAAAGTCTTAAAAAGTCTTAAATTTAACTTGGAGAACCCTGGGAGTACCCTAAAAAAGCTAGTAAGCAAGACCTAGGGTTGAGATGATTTTGTGAAACTATGGCTAAATTCACTGCTTCACTCTCAGTCTTCACGCACAACACTGACAAGCTTGTGGGGCAGCAGTGCGTTTTAGTTGTGCTAAAAGCCCTGTTCTGTACACTTTGCACACTTTCTGCTATTCTGCCACTCTGCAGACTTTGCTTAAGGGAGTAATCAACAATGCATTGTCTTGTGATGGTAAAACAGTGACGACAGTGAAGAGAAAACATTTAATTCTAAATACACATGTCGCTAGCCAGCGCTATATATAACAAGTTGTCTTTTTTTATAAGGACGACAAGAAGTTCTACCAGTTGGAGTTGGTCAACAGAGAGACAGGGTTCAACAAGGTCTTCAATTCCAGTGCCAATGTTGGTGTAATCAACCCTCTTATCAAGGTGAGTGGTCTCAAACCCAAAAGCCCTTGTCAGTGTGAGTGGCAGGAATGTCGAGGATCATGTTGTGGTCCCCTTTGAGCTAAGTAGCCTCCAAACAACAAGCTGACAGGACAGCTAAACTCACAAAATGCCCACTCAACCAGGAATGTGTGAGGACTGTGTTCTCATATAAAATACTGCTGTGTATGACCAGTGGTTTGTTGTGTTTTATGCTGAATGCTCTCCATTGTTCTGCTCTTTTGGTTCACAATGTATACAGAGGATGTTTGCATCACACTCTTCAGTTGGATTTAGCAAACATACACTATATACAAGAGAATGAAAACCGTCATACACACAGCCAAAACAGACTTTTGTACACTTTTACTTCACCGAAGACTAAAGCTTCAAGTTCATATTTTCACCCTAAAGATCAGTGCCTCCAATTCACAAACGTATTCAATCACAATTTGTCATCAATGAAAAAAAGTGAGTGCAATCTCATTAGCAATCTGTGAGCATGCACACGCACACACACACAGGATCTTCTAATAGTACCACGGCAGCCATTGCATGCAGTATCCACCTTTATATACAGCTGCCAGATAAGGTTATTGATCATTATTGAAGGTAATAAAGGTAGCTGTCACTGTAATGTATCTACATTATATTTTTCTCTGTATTATATTAAAATTGATCTGCAGCAAAGCTCCAACCCTGCAGTGAGGGACACAGACAACAAACACATACTGTACTGCCATTGTGTCTTGTACTTAGCATCCTTCTTCTGTGCACACAGCTGTCAAACCTGCTGTTTGATCGCATGTAAATATGATGAAATTTCAGCATCACAACATCAGTGTTCTCCTTCTTCACTCTCCTCCTCCTCCTCCTCCTCCTCCTCCTCCTCCTCCTCATGAAAGTGTTGCTCAGTGTGGGTTGTCCTCAATTCCCTCACTTACACTTCTAAACTCCCATGAGCAGGCTTAGAAAATTTTTGACTTTGGCACCTCCTAGTGGAAGTATCGAGAAAGTCTCTCCAATACACATTACTTCCCTCCCAACAGATGTTTTGAGGCAAATTTTTTCATATACTGATTTTCTACCATTTTCAAGTTTTGCAAGATACTTTGTATACCTCTGCTCACTACAAAATTAGTTACCAGCAACCTATAAATTGCAGGCTGGATCATGCTGTGCAATTGACAGTCTGATGACCCCAGAACTGCTACTTTTCAATCATAGTTTACAAACTGTAACTAGGCACGTCAGCAGCAAATTGTGGATTTCTCTACAAATTGAAGAGGTGTGCATGGGTCTGTAGTAAGAACTATACTTTATATATGAGACGAGTTTGGATGGTGGTTTCTCTTTTTTAAGCTTTTCCAAAAGCACAAGTAAAAGTTTAAGCACTGGATTAAACAGTGTTTTTATCTGTATCCAAGCTGCAATCGTTTGCACGTCCAGCTAACTACCTTCACAATTGCAGTAGTAGTAACCAAGGGATACTTCAATGCCAAGGAGCACCTCATTAGCTAACTACATTATTTTGTGGGGTTGCAGGGTGCATTCAAAAAAGCCCGGTATAGGAGTGGCACTCCCTCACTGTGTGGAAGCTACAATATCAGACTTTAGGCTAATGTTAGAGACTTTGTCCTGCCCTTTATTGGATTTGGGGCAGATTAGCCTCCAGCAACCTCATCTAAACTAACTGAGATAGCATTACTTACTAAACACATTGGTTAGTCCTCTTCCTCAAATGAACAATAAATCATAAATTAAACTAAAAACTAGAACATAAAACTAGTTGGAGCCAGTGTTTTCAGCCAACTCAGAGTTGTAAATTAGCTTGCTTGCTAGCTTTGCTAGCTATCCCTGACTTGTTGAATCCTCATCCCTATGCAGCTCTACATTGCTGCGGTCCAGTACATGTTTGACTTCAAATACAAACAAGATATCTTGCATTGGAATGAGTGTTTCTATGGAAAGGCAAGAGTGAAGGAAAACTTGCCTTTGTTATATGGTCACGTCTGACTGTCCGTATCTACACAGGCCACAGTTCAAGGTGGTAAGAGCTGTGTATCCTCTCCATACACAGCTGATGTAGATGAGTTGTTACAAACTAAATTCATTCCTCTAACACGTACTCACCTTCCCCAACCCTGCCTTTCTGTGTGTCTATAGTTAAAAACAGGCAGCCAATCAGATCAACGCTTCACCAGCTTTCCTAGCCAGTCAGCTCTCCGATTCGACAGCCCTCCCACCATCAGTCATGAAGAGGAGGGACAGGAGGCGGAGGAGGTAGGACCAGGAGGCCGCTTTGTGCCCCCTCACTCCCCCCTCCAGAGGTCCCTCCCCAGACGTAGGAAAGCCCTGCCACTGTTCAGCCCTCTTCGTCTTTCTCCTCTTCCTCAGCATCCTCCTCCTCCTCCTCCTCCTTCTCCTCATCCTCCACATCATCCCATCATTCCAAGCCTTGCTCTTCCTCATGCTCCTCATCCTCAGGAAGCCCTGGTGCAGCATCAGGGCCAACAAAGCTTTAGGAGGTGAGAACTAATCTGACTTACTGCCACTGCTGCCCTCAGTTCACTTTCACTTCCCCTAATTCAGAGAATGAATTTGTGCCCCCACTGTCTGACTCTCTCACCTCACATCTTACAATCCCCTCCAAAAGTATTGGAACGGTAAGGCAAATTTCTTTGTTTTTGTTGTTCACTGAAGACATTTGGGTTTAAGATCAAAAGATGAGTATGAGACAAGAGTTCAGAATTTCAGCTCTCATGTCGTGGTATTCACATCTAGATGTGTTAAACAACTCAGGACATACCACCCTTTGTTTGAACCCACCCATTTTTCAAGTGAGCAAAACTATTGGAACATGTGGCTGACAGATGTTTCTTGTTGCCCAGGTGTTGCCTTTTAGGTTGATTGTCCAAACATTAAATAGCAAACAGGTCGGCCAAGGAAAAGAAAACAGTAGTTGATGACAGAAATATCGTGAGAGCTGTGAAGAAACCCCCCAAAACATCAGTAAGTGACATCACCAACGACCTCCACAGTGCAGGGGTGAAGGTATCACAATCCACTGTTGGAAGAAGACTGAGAGCAGAAATATAGAGGCCACACCAGAAGATGCAAACCACTCACCAGCAGGAAGAATCAGAAGGCCAGACTGAAATTTGCAAAGAAGTACAGAGATGAGCCACAAGAGTTCAGTAACACAATCTTATGGACTGATGAGACCAAGATTAATCTCTACCAAAGTGATGGAAAGGCCAAAGTGTGGAGAAAGAAAGGAACTGCTTATGATCCGAAGCATACGAGCTCATTTGTGAAGCATGGTGGAGGTAATGTCATGGCTTGGCTGCTTCTGGAACAGGCTCATTAATATTTATTGTTGATGTAACTGATGATGGTAGCAGCAGAATTAATTCAGAAGTGGACAGAAACATTTTGTCTGTCAATTTACGGAATTGAAATGCATTGAAAGTAATCGGGAGGAAGTTTATCATGCAGCAGGACAATGACCCAAAGCACACTGCCAACAAAACAAAGGACTTTATCAGGGGAAAAAAGTGGAAGGTTTTAGACTGGCCAAGTCAATCACCTGACCTTAACCCTGAGCATGCATTTCACCTCCTTAAGAGGAGACTGAAGGGAGAAACACCCCGAAACAAACAAGAACTGAAAGAAGCTGCGGTAAAAGCCTGGAATAGCATCACAAATGAAGAATGCAACAATTTGGTGATGTCGATGGGTCGCAGGCTTGAGGCAGTTATTGCAAGCAAGGGTTATGCCACCAAATATTAAATGTTATTTACTTTAAGATTATTTGTTCCATTACTTTTTCTCACCTAAGAATGCTGTGGTCTAATACAAACGGTGATATGTCCTAAGTTGTTTAACACATCTAGATGTGAATACCAGGAAAT
>NC_060150.1:12419990-12434916 GCF_021292245.1 Micropterus dolomieu | reverse complement strand
CAAACAGGTCGGCCAAGGAAAAGAAAACAGTAGTTGATGACAGAAATATCGTGAGAGCTGTGAAGAAACCCCCCAAAACATCAGTAAGTGACATCACCAACGACCTCCACAGTGCAGGGGTGAAGGTATCACAATCCACTGTTGGAAGAAGACTGAGAGCAGAAATATAGAGGCCACACCAGAAGATGCAAACCACTCACCAGCAGGAAGAATCAGAAGGCCAGACTGAAATTTGCAAAGAAGTACAGAGATGAGCCACAAGAGTTCAGTAACACAATCTTATGGACTGATGAGACCAAGATTAATCTCTACCAAAGTGATGGAAAGGCCAAAGTGTGGAGAAAGAAAGGAACTGCTTATGATCCGAAGCATACGAGCTCATTTGTGAAGCATGGTGGAGGTAATGTCATGGCTTGGCTGCTTCTGGAACAGGCTCATTAATATTTATTGTTGATGTAACTGATGATGGTAGCAGCAGAATTAATTCAGAAGTGGACAGAAACATTTTGTCTGTCAATTTACGGAATTGAAATGCATTGAAAGTAATCGGGAGGAAGTTTATCATGCAGCAGGACAATGACCCAAAGCACACTGCCAACAAAACAAAGGACTTTATCAGGGGAAAAAAGTGGAAGGTTTTAGACTGGCCAAGTCAATCACCTGACCTTAACCCTGAGCATGCATTTCACCTCCTTAAGAGGAGACTGAAGGGAGAAACACCCCGAAACAAACAAGAACTGAAAGAAGCTGCGGTAAAAGCCTGGAATAGCATCACAAATGAAGAATGCTACAGTTTGGTGATGTCGATGGGTCGCAGGCTTGAGGCAGTTATTGCAAGCAAGGGTTATGCCACCAAATATTAAATGTTATTTACTTTAAGGTTATTTGTTCCAATACTTTTGCTCAGATAAGAATGCTGTGGTCTAATACAAATGGTGATATGTCCTGAGTTGTTTAACACATCTAGATATGAATACCAGGAAATAAAAGCTCTTGTCTCGTACTCATCTTTTGATCTTAAACCCAAATGTCTTCAGTGAACAACAAAAACTAAGGAATTTGTCTTACTGTTCCAGTAGTTTTGGAGGGGACTGTAGTTTCCCTCCCTTCCATCCTCACCAGTCTTCCCCAAAACTGAAAAGGGGCTTATTTTTTTAATTGACATATATTGGCCTTCTGTCAAACATCAGATGTTCATTACCCACTTCTAATATGACAGGTTCATCCTTTTCTCTGCTCTTCAGGAATGAAAATCTGCATTAAAAGTAGCTGTAGTGTTGCAGCCACCTACTAGGCGAGCTATACATTACATAAATAGACATTAGTAGTCAACAGTTACATAGACACAAGTGTTAAAATACTCGTGCAAAGGTGGTCGTTAAATGTAACAAAGCACCATTCTTCATTAGTCTGAAAATTTGTATCTTAAATTAGTATCAGGGAATCTCTCGTAAACCATAAATTACACTGTAACTTCCAGAAAGCATGGTGCTACACTGCAAATGTTGTAAAACACGTAATGATGTAGACGTCACACTACTTTTTGCCTGGTCACCTGGACTCCTGCGTCTTGGCTATTCTTCCATCAAATACCACAATTGAAATAAGTCTAATAAGATTTTTTAGGCAACTTAATGTTTCTGTGGAATCTTTGGAGACACAACGATACCATCCGTCCAAATCAATTAATTAGGGGTTTCAGTGGAGAGTTTTTCTTGACCACACTACCATGAACACATATTTAGTATACATTTTGTCATGTTCACTTTTCTTCACCATGACACCTGCCACCACATGAAGCAGATAACCTTCGGTGCGTATATAACTAAAACATGGGTTTGGCCCACACTGTAAAAATGATTTCCTCAAATATTTTTGTCTGTGATGACACACAAAACATGGGAGATGAGATTTGTACTTGATGCTGTATGTGTTGTGTGTATGACACTAGACGAGCAAGAAGGTACCTTTCAACACGTTCTTGATGAGAGAACACGCTTTAACAAGGTTCAGTGTGTAATATTTCTGAGGATCTTGTGAGAGAAATGCAATATAAGATCCATAACTCTGTTTTCAGTGGTGTATAAAACCTTACATATTGAACAGTTATGTTTTTATTACCTTAGAATGAGCCATTTCTTTATACATAACCACGGGTCCCCTCTTCCATGGTCGCCATTTTGCGCCGCCACGTTTCGACAGTAGCCCAAAACGGACAAACAGCTGAGAGCGTACTTAATATTACACACTTAACCTTTAATAATAGAGTATCTTAAAGGTTCAGTGTGTAAGATTTAGTAGCATGTAGCGGTGAGGGTTGTGAATTGCAAAAAACTGTCTAGTCTATCACTCTATCACCCTTTCAAAGAATGTAGGAGAGCTACAGAGGCTGACACAGCACCAAAGGGGTCGTCACGACAGCAGAGGGTCGCCATTCAAGAAATTAGGTTTCTTTAGGTAGATATATTAAGAAATTATATTTACTTAATTATTTAGTAAAATCAGATGTTATTGTGACTTGACCACTGACAGATAACATGGAAAATGTAAGCCAAGAGTGTGAAACACTGTCACCGTTTCTGCACCACAGTCGATTATAAACCACACATTTGATAAAGTTTATACAAACATTGACAAGGGAAACATGTTACTTCTCTCTGTGATTATGGACCATCGCCAAAACTGCCCGCCAGCAATAATATCTGGCCCACAGCCATATTATGGTGTTTTGATAGCGGCTAAAAATAAATAAATAAATACTTTGATAGAGGTGCTAAAACAGATGTCAGTGATGACAGCAACAGTTACTCAGATAATCAATTCATCTCTAGAAGTTTTGCCTGCAAAATAAAAGCGCGAGAAGCTTGTTTACTGTAATGCTTTACTTGAAGTTGAACTGAGAGCTTTTACTTTGAAATATTCTGAACGACATTAAAACAGTCTGTAGCCTGCTTGATACAACTCTGAAAGAGCCGTCAGAGAACGTGATTCCCCTCAGTGTCCACTGCATGGAGATACTTGGGAAATGAAAAAGCCTCCGTAGATCCGTTGATCTGCAGCTTTCAAGCTGCAGATCAAACACAGGAACACACACACAGCAGCACATGCCGTAATGTGAACCTGAAAAACAGTCGCTGCAGAATCCATTTGTTGAAGAGAGAAAACAAATGATCTAGAGGTGGGATCGACACACAACCTTTGAGATGAGAGGCCAGTGCTTTAACGACTGAGCAATCCAAACACCATAACAATCATTTTCAACATTATCTGTCTTATATTCTCACTCATCATCTAATGTATAAAAAAACAGTAACTTATTTGCCGACCCCTGCTGTATATTATTACTTCTTCTTCGAACGTACCTACATATTCATGTGTCTACACTGCCTGAATTCTATCAGAAGTAGAACAAGAAGAACGTAATGACGAAATGTGCTGTGTAGCGCTGTTTGTCCGTTTTCAGCTACTGTAGAAACATGACGGCGCAACAAGGCAATGTCCATGGAAGAGGGGACGCGGTTTTGTAGATATAAATGGCTCATTCTAAGGTACTTCATTCAACATTCATTCATTATGTAAGGTCTTTATGCACCACTGAAAACATAGTTATGGATATTATTGTCATGATCCTGTCTGTGTGTCTTGTTTAGGAGTCTGAGTTTAGTTCCATGTCCTTAGTTCATGTTTTGGTATTCATTCCTGGTCCTAGTTTGTATTATTGTGATTTGGTCTACTCTGTGTTCTAGTTCTGTATTCTCGTTTAGGTTCTGGTTCTTTGTAACTTGCGTGTGTTTCTGTCTTCTTGGTTATTCACTCTGCCCAATGTCTGCTTGTCTAGTGTTCTCTCTGTTTCCCCCTGCTGTCTCTCTGCCTACCTGCTTGTCTCTCTGTCTCTGCCTCGTTAGCCCTGATCCCGCTCACCTGTGTTGCTCCCGCCCCGCTCGTTAGTCCCTGTGTATATGTATGCCTGCTTGTCTCTCCAGTCTTTGTCACGTCCTTGCGTCTAAAGTTGAGTGTTCCTGCCTGTTCCTTTGTCTTCCTTGTTCTGGATTATTCCCTGTGTTTTGGATCGCCTTGTGTTCTGGAGTACCTTTGTTGGACTTTGCCTCGAGCTTCTTGTAAGCCTGTTTAAGTTAGTTTTTTGAATTAATAAACATTTTTGAACTGCAACCGCCTTGCCATTGTCTGCATTTGGGTCCTCGCCCCAGTCTGCACTCAGCGCCCCAATCCGTGACAATTATATTGCCTTTCTGTCAGTAGATCCTCAGAAATATTACACACTGAACCTTTAAGTAGCTCTAAAACTCAGCTGGTTGTTACTCAGAAAATACAACAATTAATTGTTTTGTTTTGTTCTTACCTTTTGGTGTGAGGAAAAAGGAATAGGATTTAAAGGTTTTACTTTTGTTCTCTGATTCGTGCTATTTTAATTTAGGCCTCAGCCAGTAGTGGGATTACCAAATTTTCATTTCTCAGAACGCTGCGGTCTTACTCCACTTATTCAGGGTCAACGGAGAAATATAATGAAGATATAATCCCTTTTCGATTCATTATGCTTTAACATATTTCCCTTTTGGATGGAACTATCACACAATGTCAGACTGAATCGTCTTTGAAACATCCTCTAAATTCTTGCTGTCATCCCTGTTTATGTTTGCTTATAAAAATGAGCCAACGCTGAAACTTTGCACTTCAATAAGTCTCAATGGGACATCAATCTCTTGAGTGACTCAAAGAAAAAATTACTTATTTAAAAGCACTGCAGTAACTTAAAAGTGCAAGTTGCAAATGTGAAACTTGTGCGATAGCGCTTTTGTTCTCCCAGCAAAAAAAGGCAGTGGACACACAGTAAAAGAGGAGATGAAGGAGGGCTGCTTGCTGCAAGCAGGGATTAAAAAATACTGGAAGGTCTGCCGCTGGAGAGCGTACACTGCAAACCAACTAGTTAGTTTGAATTTTAGATGTTTGTTCAGAGAAGAAAACACTGTTGTCTCTGTTGTCTCTTTTTTGTAGTTGTCTTTTTCTTTTTAGTGTTTTTGAATTGAGAGGAGGAAATGTTTATCTCTCCAAGGCTTCGTCCCGTCTGGGTTTTTTGTCTGTTTCAACCTCAAAAACTGAGCTGCATCTTAAAATACAATTGTAGCCAGTTTTGTTACTTATTATATTTGTTTAAATGTATAAAAAATCAGTACCATAACTTTACCTGATGCCAAACGCAAAACAATTGGAGTCTCATAAGGTCAAACAGTACTCCACCAATTTAGCATTGCACTCCTATAACAGTGTCAGACGTGCGATAGACAGTTTCAATAAAAAGAAAAACTGAATTTATGCATCAGACTCCACGCTTTCGTCTTCCCTGTCAAAACCAACCAACCAAAACTCGAGGCAGTTTCCGCTGACTTTGCTCTTTGGAGCGAAACTGTGTTTTGAGTTCCAAAATAAGGACCAGCACAGAAAATGCAACTGACATTGAACATGTAGCTAAGGCTAGCTAAGGCTTAGGCTACCAACATGGATATAATAGCAGTCCCGCCCTCACAAATTTGTATAAATATAGGCTGTTCTGCTTCTTCTCTGTATGTTTGAAAAACACTTCATTTATGTCTTTTAAGTCCAATGAACATAACCCGGTCTATTTTCAAAATAAGTCTTTATATTTTATATATATATATATAAATTCACACATATATAACATGCACACTGGCACCCTCCCTAATTTAGAAAGTAGAATTCATGCTCTGACCAACATTTATTTATACAAACATAGTAAACTTTATCTAAAAATGAATTGACATTGTATGTTCTCGGGGTGTTTGTAAGAGTTATTTTAAATGAACCATCTCAACTTTGCTTGATGAACGTCTGAGGACTGAAACGTTGTTAATTAAGTCTATCACAAGTGATGGACAGCGTGCAAGATTCTTTGGTTTTCATGATAGAGTTCAGTTTTACCAATTACATTTTCTTATTCTCAGGGATGTTGACAGCCTAGATTTCCTTATAGTAAGAAGGCCCTCCCACAAAGGCCTAATTAAGTGGAGATGTGAACATATGTGTGAATGGTTGTCAGTCTGCATTTGTCAGACCTGTGATAGACTTGTTCAGGGTGTTGCCGAATGTAAGATCCATCCATCCATCCATCCATCGTCAGCCACTTATCCTGCGTACAGGGTCGAGGGGGGGCTGGAGCCTATCCCAGCTGACATTGGGTGAAAGGCGGGGTACACCCTGGACAGGTCGCCAGTCCATTGCAGGCCGATTGTAAGATAAATATATTAAATGGATGGATGGAAGTTCACTAGTTGCTGGTTATGGTTTGTTTCCAAGCTTCTCCTGTGCATGTGTCAAAGTGTCCTTGTATGTGGGGGGAAAACAAGTCCCGGTAAGGTCATGTGAAATCATCAGACAGTCTCCAACTTGCATCCCGGATTGTGGACATCACACCAGCCTTCACGCGTTTGGCATCAATTTCAAGCACTCACTGCATCTCCCTGATTACACTCTGGCACTGCTGCTGCCCACGAGGGGATCTGATTGTACATATCTGAATGTAATTGCAGTCTCTTCCTTCCCATCATTTTAACAGATCCTTTTTTTCTTTCCCTTTCTCAGCCTTCCTGAGGCCAGCGCCACAACGCCATCAGACCTGAGAGGAATGGAGGCAGGAAAAAGCAAAGAATTCGTTCCAAAAGAAGAGGAGCTGTACGCCCAGTACTTCTCTTTCTGACCGGCAAAAATATAAATCCCCATTCTGTCAAAAAATTAAGTTATGGGACAGAGAGCTAAAGTTAGTCAGCGATCAAACTGCAGGCTTTGAAAGTCATTTGGGCGACATTAATATCTAACTGCTTATCACAGCACTCCCATCAGTCATGCGCAGTACTGAGATTCCAGTGTGATTGCAACCTTAGGGCTTCCATACATGGTGAGCACAATGAGCAGTGTGGCTTGTCGGTGCATCATCATGAACGTGTGCATGGTAGCAGGAGGTGAGGCCATATACAAACAGTAGTTGTCTTCCGTCTCCTTATTTATAACATGTGCAATTGTGCAAAACATGACAATTGTATGAGCTGTAAAGCTGCTAAAGTGGACTTCATTACCTGTGAATTTTAATTTTGTAAGTAAGACCCAAAAGTAGAAGTATAAATGTAGAATAGAGGAGGTATTGAAAGAATGGGATAAGATTGCATTTTAATGAAGACGAAAAAATCTGATGTCCACCTACAGTAATTGCTTGACACAGAGGAGAAATATTAGTTTTATGCTTGTGGGGACAAATCAAATTGTAGTTCACTGATAAAAAGTTTTATTAAGCTTTATTTTGTAACGTCATCAAATTTAAGATTAGGGCTGTATTAATGGTCTTAAAAAGAGATGGCAGAAATATTTTACTTTTGTGTATACTTTCCAATCAGCATAAATAGCGTTGCACTCACCAAGTTAACTGCTGAGATATGGGAACATGGTGACAATGCTGAAAAAGAAGTTTGTTGGGTCAGGAAACACAGTCAGACGAACAGTAAAATGTGCACTCCTTGCTTCAGCCTTGACCCTACTGGCCTGACCGAAGCAATGCGACCACAGTTTTCCAAAAATAGGGAGAGATTATGGAAGTGAATTAATTAAATGAATTTTAAGTATAATCAATCAATAACAATTTGAAGGTCTATTTTTCAACCTAACATTTCAGACCATATGAGAGGCAGTATAGCTCCTACTGACGTTTCAGTTGTACGTAAAACTGTCTGGCCGTGTTCCCAGATCTCAGCAATTGCTTTGGTGAATAAAAGGTTTAACTGATAGAAATGATGGCCAAAACGTCCAAAATAACACCCAAGTTGTAATCAGTCTGAATGATCCTTAGTAGCCACTGTCAGTAAATACATTCTCAAACCTCCATATACAGTATACAGTGTGACACTAGTAACACATCGTAGATATAAGAGGATATGTTTTTTTTTGTACATCAACGTGTCTTACAAGCTGTGCTTTGAAAGTTCAGCCAGGACAAAGTGATTCTTGCCTTGATGCTCGTCTTTAGTCTTTCATGCTGTGGCCCCATCTGCCGTGTAAATACAAACATGTATGTGAGGGAAAAGGACAGAGCTAGTTGCTGTTTCTGGTTGTTTTTTTGGCCTCTACAGTGCGACTAACTGCAGTATACCACAATAACGACACCAGCAAAAAAAGAAAATAGCCTAACTTTAGCTTGCTGTCCCAGTGCTTTGACTGTGTACATACAGTATATGTTTGAAAGTCATTTTCAGATCTCTGAGCTAGCTGAGGGGTGCTTGATTTACCAATCATGACAACCCAGTCTCAGGAGGGGAAACATCAAGAGAAATTAAATCAAGCTCCCCTCATATTTTTATTATTCCAGTATTTATAATGTAACAAGCTACTGTTTTTCTACGGTCTGTTTGTGATGCCAGGGGACTAGAGACAAAAAGGGAAAGAGTTCAGTCACCCAAATGTAGAATTGGATTGACTCCCAGGAACTTTTTTAATGCCAAGGAGTGTTTCGTCAAACACTTAATTTCATTACAAGCTAGGAGTTTGTGTCGGTGACAGAACTCTTTTGCTTCATGTCTCTGCTTGTGGACCAGGCCATAGAGCATGTGAAAACAGAAACACTATCATAATGCTGCTGTCACTCACTTGACATTCTCATATCTCCGGTTTTTGGTGTACTGTCTTTTTTTAACTTGACTTGAAAGTTTACATAGTTCTTGTGCTGCGTAATGTTCATGACCTGAAGGTCCATGAAGTCCATAAAGTAACCTGTACAGTTTCCAAACTGCATGGCCGTCATCAGCCTGAAAGAGACTCTCAAACTGACACCCCCGGAGTCAATTCAACAGCAACACAAACATACTCCATTACTTTACAGCGTCAATCGATGCTCGTCTTCCATAACAGAATCAACTGAGGCCTCGATGGTTCAGGAAGTGTTTGTATTGTATTGGTTGAATTCGTGGATCATACAATATATTAGACGCACCATAAAAATGCAATCCAATACAATCCAAAGAAGCAAAGCATTGAATCACTTCCTCTCTGATAAAGTCTCAACAAATATTAACCCCTTTGTTGCTGGACTCTTGTATTGGATTGCATTAGACTGTTATGTCTTATGTGTTTTTTTTTTTTCATCCAGTCCCTGTAGATATTTCCCAAAAGCACCTTTTACATGGTATAATAGTAAAAATACCTACTAAATATGTACAAAAAAATACATAAATGAATTCATTTATTTTTTTACATTTAGGTCCAAAATCAACCTAACTTTTGCATTCTTGTTTTTAGAGGAACAGTGCCACATTTTGGAAATTAATGTGTCTTTGCTCTCTAACCCAGAGCCACATGAAAAGATTGATATTATTTTCATTACAGAGTAACCGCAACAACGATCTTCAGCACACTCTATTTAGGTTCATACAAGCTTTCAGTCATAGACCTTTTTGAACTGAATGAGAGAACACTACTAAATATAGATATACTGTACATATGTATCCCTCACACAAGATCATACTTAAGGGTATTATAGTCTTATAGCATGTATTGAAAAACAAAAATGGAGGATAGGAGATGTATGAGACAAAGGCTTATTCACTTTCTTGCTTCTGAGAGTTAGACGAGAAGGTCGATTCCTCTCATGTCTGCATGGTAAAGACTGGAGCTAGTAGACAGTTAGCTTACCATAGCATAAATACTGAATGCTGAAACGGCTAACCTGGCCCTGTCTAATGTTAACAAAAGCCACCTATAAGCACAGGGTGCTATTTCTTGGCCTCACATGGTCTCTGCTGGCTGCCTGACAGTTTGTGCTAAGCTAAGTTGACCATCTTTTGGCTTTAGCTTCATCATTAACATACAGACATTAGAGTGGTATTGAGCTTCTCCTCTAACTCTCCACAAGAAAGCAAGTATGTTGTTTTTCACACTCTGTTTTTGGACTGTATATATTATTATAATGTTTCCCTTTTTGCTTCATATCACTTATCTTCTATATAAGATGACTACAGTACCCTTGAATATGATCTTGTGTCAAGGATACACATGTTTGGCATGAAGGTTAATTACTATATGTACACTTCAGTGCTCTTACTTTCTGTTTACCTTGTGTGCTTGTAGAAAGTCTCTGACCGAAAGCTTGTCTGTAATTACAGTGTGCACATCCTAGTGTGTGGAAACTGATATTAATCTTCTCATCTGGCTGCGGATAAGATGACAATCCAGCATATTTCTCAAAATGAACTAAACCTGTTTTGTCAAAATGAAAAACACTTCCTGAAACCAGGTTGAGAAAGGACCTCTAGCAGACGTGTCTGTATTTGTGTCATATGGGAGAGACAGTAAAAATTTGCCATCACATAAAGAATTTGAAAGTAAATATCTTTGTAGACTTCTTGTTGATTGCCTGAAGTCTGAAACAGCTGCGGTCACGTTCACAGACGTCTATCTATAAAACACAGTTTGTAAAAGGATACAGCAAACTTCTGTCACGACATTCTAATGTCCAGCTGTCCCCTTATGACACGAATGCAGCATAATTGACATTGGAGCTTTAGTTATATGCTGCATGTCATCAACGCTGATATATGAAGAATATTAAATTGTTTATTTGTATATATTGACATGTAATGTGACAAACCCCAGCAAAGACAATGGACCAATAAATACAATAAGTTCTCTCTGGGATCGCAGCCCCGACACTGAACCACAGTTGGTTCGTTCCTCCATGCGCACTGTGAAGATTATATTTATTCAATGACTATGTTAAATGTTGACATTCAAGCTTAGACTTCTCAGACGAGGCAGAAGTCTTGTTTCTTTTTGTTTTTTTTTGTTAATAACACATTTTCTCACAATCACATCCAATTTTACTGCCATTCCTTTTATTCCCCTTCTGATGATTTCACCTATTTGTCTTCTAAAAACAAGTCTACATGATATTGAGGAGCTCTTACCGTCATATTGCATGAGCTTCATCAGCAGATTGAGTTTGATGATTTGATAACAGACGTCCGGGCAAACTCCATCTCCTGGCAAAGATTAGAAAGCTCCAGCTACTAAATGGATGCAGTGTTGAGATTGTTTATTACGTTTTCTAGTTTGAAATGGCAAAAATTAAGAATAATTTATCTGTTTTTTCGTTATGCTTTTACATGCTCAGATTGCATTGGTTGATATGATTTAATACATGTTTTTTATGCCACACCGGACTGGACTGTTTTAAAGGAGAATACCACTCCGTTAAAAGGTTTCTTGGAGCCTGCCTCTTGTGGTCATATCAACTATTGTTTCTCAACAACTGACAGAGGAAACATCTGGCATCAGCAGGTCATCCGTGAACCATAGAAACTGCAGCTTATTAAAACATTTATTGTCTGTTAAGTTTTTTTTCAATATGATACGATATGCTGATCAGGGCTTGGTTCATTTCACTTTCAACTCAGTTTTTTCCAAACTTAAAAAAATTTTGAAAAACTTTAAGAAAAGATTGCGGCATCTAAACATTTTAAGAAATAAAGTGAAATTGTAAATGTTTTGCAGTTTGTATTTTGAGTTGAAAGTGATTTGATGTCACCCTTGTGACTTATCATTTAATGATGTCTGTCTTGCCATTTTGAAGTAAAATATATAACAATTACAGCAACAACAATATTTATTTATATTTATATCTTATTTCTGTTGTATGTCATGGAACAGTAAAATTATGATTGTGAGATAAAGACTTTTGTCGTGCTCCTTTTAGTGTGTATGTGTGTGAGTAAGGAGTGTTATGTTATAGTATTTAGATTATTATATCATTACAAACTAGCTAAATCATTTAACTTGCTGTTTTATTTATTTGAGTATTCAGACATTCTGACATTTTTCCCTTCTGGGCCCCCTTACAACATATTTTAGGAGCCTCGATCCTCTGTTCATAGAAATACCACATAGTGGTCACAGGAGCCTTGTATGTTTTTGGTCACCTCACACAAATTAAAGATGTGAGCCAAACACCACAGCAGACCAGAATTTGGTCAATGCATTTTGGGCTTGCTGCCATATTGGCTGCACTGTCCAGCTCTGTGTCCTAAAAGGAGCTTGTACTTGAACTTGAGCTGTATACAGTGTTTGACGTGCCTGCTGTTGTTATTAAGGGCGCTGCTTGTAGCAATTATTACATCTCATTTTATGTATTTATATTCTAAAATTAATTAAGCACAAAAAAATTTATATGTTGCTCTCACTCAAAATGTTACCCTCCAGCACCTTTTAAATTTATTGGAAAACTGAAGACAGAAAATAAAAGAAATACCCCAGCGTCGTGCCCTATCAGGAGTTTGCCTTTGTTAGTTGCTAGGTAAAAACTGTAAAAACATGTCAGAGAGCTTGCTGATTGGCGGTCCCTTCAATGAAGCTACTCAATTAACCATTAGTCACATTTCACTTACAAAAGGAGGGTTCTTTTAATGGTTTCTGCTAGCTAGAGGTTTTGAGGAAGCTACGGCGGCTAATACAACCGAGGAAAGTGACAGTAGTGAAACTATCTTAAAATCCAACTTTTGTATTTATGAAGAATGGAATATATTTGGCCTGCTGGAGAAGTTTTGGAGAGCATTTGTGGACACCTTACATCAAAGCAAACTGGTGAGTCACTTTGTAGTAACCTTAGTGCTTAAGTTCATGTTTTTTTTTCTGTGAAGCTAACATTAACTTAGTAATGTTAACGTTAGGTCATGGCTGTGTGTGTCACTGTGTTTCCAGCCATTTCTACAGGAAAATGTATTATGGAGATGATTTATTTACTAGTTTTATTCTGGTTAATTGTGTTTGTGGTGCATACAATAGGGCTGCAACAATTTATCGAATTATTATTTTAAAAAATTTGATGAAGACGAGACAGTATTATAATGATGATATAATCCAGATGTAAGAAAACATAATGCGAATTCTGAAAATTAATATGGACGTTTCCAACACTTTAATTGATACTGTTAAAGTTGTGGGCTGTAAAACCAAAACTGAGCTAAATCAGTCATTCAATCAAGTCATTTGTTGCGTTGTTTGTAACTTAGAACATTATTGAATGTAGCAGATTTAAGGACGTCCAGGATGTATGTATGTATGTAACTTTGAACCAAAGCTACCCTCTAAACAGAGTTTTTCTTTAAAAAAAATCTTATATTAATTGAGCAAAACATGGCTATGCTCATGATCCATTCGCCTTCAAAGAGCCATTATCTGGTCAATCTATCCTTTGAAGCTGGAGTGAGTGACTTGAACTAGCCTATACATTTACATCCACTATGTCCATATTTGTGTGCAGTAAATAAGTTTTTCACATCTGCATCAAGAGAAAACACTTTTTATTGACATGCAATTTCTTTGGTGTTCCACAGTTTAAATGTAGTGAAGATGCCATATATGTAGAAGATGTTAAATTGTCCTCTCAAAAGCAATGATGTGATTTTGTCATTATATATTAGATTCTTGTGGCAGCACTACACAATCAGGGCACATCGTTTTCTGACCAAAAATGTTAGCAGTATAGTCAGTGATAGTTTCAGTAACTAAAAGAAACAGACAACGTCATTAAGTGAAATCACTCCATGCAAAGAGAAGATTTCTTCACATCAGATAAACTGCATGTACTGTATATGTCAGGCCTGTGTCACAGGCTGTGCTCTCTTAACTCTTCCAAGCAGATATACATTTATCTCTGAAGCCCAAGCACAGTAGCCCATACTTTACATAGTGAATGACATGGCTGAAATGTTCATGTAGCCCATCAGAAACACCTGCAGGTAAGCTGCCTAAAGGTGGATGACACTAAGTAGATACTTCACATACTTTATAGGCCCCCAGTATTTTACATTTACACTTACAGTAGTAGTACTTAGACTTATTTATTATATCAAGTGTTTTATTAAAATATGTTTAAACAAGAATAAGTCAAACTGTTTGAGTTTAATGTCAGACATGCTGATCGGCCTGTTAACTTGGCAGTAATTAGTTCAAAAATCAATAATCTTTTCATTAATTCTGCCACGTGGAAGAAGACAGTCAGAGGCATGATTCAGAGCAAATTCCTCCAAAGTGAACCCAGAATCAGAAAGTGAGTTGATTTAAGCTGCTGATTGTAGTATTAGTTTTCTTAACAGCGTAATCTTTAGCTTCTGCTCGTTGTTAGCAACACATTAACAGAATCTTAAGCTCAGTGGTTGAGCTTCCCTCAGGCAAAGTTTGCAGAAATACAGATGTACGAAGAGGGCTCAAAATCACATGATGATTTCACAGTGGGACAGCCCTAACCCCTCATGGACTTACTGGGAACGCGCCTCAAAGTCTGTGAGTCTGTGAGGGTGGACATTGGTATTGGGCCTTTGTCACCTGTCGTACTGAGAAAAAGGACTTCACACTTGGCAACTCCTAGTTAATTTCCTCCAGCTGAACTCAGACAAAACAGTAATCCTGGTCATCGGGTCTCAGCAGATGGCAAATCAAATACTGCCATCTGCTGGTTCCCTAGTAAATCACATTAAGCCTGTGGCAAAGAACCTTGGTGTTTGGTTTGATAGTAATTTAAATTTCGAGCAGCACACCACAAAGCTTGTTCAATCATGTTTTTATCAACTTAGAAATATAGCAAATATTCGATCTATGTTAACTTTTAAGGACACCGAGACCGTTTTACACGCCTTCATCTCATCACGCCTGGATTATTGCAACAGCCTTTTCACTTGTTTAACCCAAAAATCTATTGATCGACTCCAGACTGTCCAGAACTCAGCTGCCAGGCTTTTAACCAGAACAAAGAAATATGACCACATTACTCCTATTTTAGCTTCATTACACTGGCTCCCAGTATGTTTTAGAATTTACTTTAAAATTCTATTGATCACTTTTAAAGCTCTTCATGGCCTCT
>NC_060150.1:12394161-12419890 GCF_021292245.1 Micropterus dolomieu | reverse complement strand
CTGCCAGGCTTTTAACCAGAACAAAGAAATATGACCACATTACTCCTATTTTAGCTTCATTACACTGGCTCCCAGTATGTTTTAGAATTTACTTTAAAATTCTATTGATCACTTTTAAAGCTCTTCATGGCCTCTCGCCTTGTTATATTTCTGACCTTTTAGTCCCATACGCACCAGCACGTACCTTGAGATCCTCGGGCAGAGGTCTGTTGTCTGTTCCAGAGTCTCGACTGAAAACTAAAGGGGACAGAGCGTTTGCTGTCAGGGCCCCGAGGCTCTGGAACAGCCTGCCCAAGGAAATCAGGTCGGCTGAGTCAGTGAACTCTTTTAAGTCCCTTCTTAAAACATACTTTTATAGGAGAGCCTTTCCCGATCTTATTTGACTTTATTTTATCCCTTATCCCTAATTTTATATTAATTTTTCATGCTCTTATCTTGTTTTTTTTGTATTATTCTTTACACTTGTTAAAGCACTTTGTAACTTGTTTTTGAAAAGTGCTCTACAAATAAGGATTATTATTATTATTATAGTTAGGTGGAGAAGCTATGTTTTGGGGCATGTTTACTTTTAGTGACAGGCACCTCAGCCTATCACACTAAGCCATGTTGTTTGCTGCCTCCCTGTCCCGGTTTCCTTTTCACCAATGTGGATCTTTAGGCCCTGGTTCTGATGTTACAGACGTCACATCCATGTGTTCCTGCTGTGTGTGGTATGTGGCAGTGGCAGAACAAGGAGGAAGTAAAAATACTTAATGGAAAACTTAATTTCCAGCATGTTTATCTTTCTCCTGGTGTTTGGGGGGGCAGCAGGAAGCAAAAGGGCTCATGGGAAATGGAAGTTAAACAACGGTCATGTATTGGTATTTTAGTTTTATACACGTTGCAGCTATTATTATTTAAGCAGGAGACATTGTCTTACAGTCTGTACGGATGGAGGCAGTTTACATCAACACACTGTAATGCAAGCAGGGTGTTCACTGTGAATGAGCAGCAGGCACATATACATACATACAGCATATCAGTGAAGTTTAAACTGTTGAAGTCGGGTCACATTTGATCATTCCCTTTGAGAAAGAGAGACAGGGAAGCTGATCCCTGATCAGCTCCCATAGAAACTATTTGAAAGAGTTTGGCTGTTATTGTTTCCACATGGACTCATTCCACCTCCATGATCCTTCATCATAGCTGCTTTCAAATGGGGTTAGGATGATATATGGGGATGCTATTATTGCTTTATTAGTAATCTGATCTGTGTGCAGCAGTAAAGCCCATATCTCAGCCGAACCCTTGTCCACAGCCGAGCCCTGCCAGACTCTCTGCATAGGGGTCTGCTGTTCTCAGCTGCTCAGCAGGACGATGATGTAAATGAGCAGCAGGCATATGAGGATGAGGGTGAAGTTGACAAACAGCTCCTGCAGGTTCCTCTTGGCTTGCGGATTCACCTCGATTTGAGACGCTCGGCGGATGGCCGACTTGGTCATGTGCTGAACGCGCTCCATGGAGACAGCGGAGTGGTTAGATTTTGATCTGATGGGATGGTAAGAGTTAAGAGTTCTTCCAGGCTGCACGGCCTGTTTGGACTGAGTGGAGCTGGACTGAGCTGGTCCGGCTGGTTTGAAGAGGGGAAATCGGGAAATCAAACTGCTGCTGGTTGTCTGGAGATGAGCTCAGGTCAGGTGTTTTAATGCAGCCTGGCCTGATGTGGTTCAGTCCTGGTAACAACAAAAGCAGATATCTTCTCTCTGCTAGTGAGAAAGGGAGGTGGGAAAAAACACAGACAGTAAGAAAAGGCTGTTGAAGACTCACTGTTAGGTTTATTCTCACTTTGCCTTCGTGCTATCATTAACATCTGAAACTGAGGAGCACTTCAGCGCCCTCCTGCGGGTGGTGTCTCCTGGTTGAGAACCCGTGTGACCTTTCTGTATCGCAGTACATGGTGTGATGATTAGAGAGCTGCTCAGAGGCGCCAGTTGAGGTCTGGTGATGTGTTAAGCAAGGAGTGACTGCAACGCATATGTCATGACAGCAATGTGAATGACAGTGTACATACACAGGAAAATGAGCAATGAAAAGAACTAAAATACAATACACATATGATTAATGAAATTTACTATTTAGGCTGATGCATACAATAAAATGTTTCATTTTAAAGCCCCTGAAAACTTTGTTTCAAAATGTTAAACATTAAATATCCATGGCTAAATAATCAGCAGACGAAGTTAAAGTATTAAAGTAAGAAAAAGTTTTATTTATTAAGAATTTAAAAGCCAATAAGCTCTGCTGATGTGCTTTATCAGGACTGTGTGGGCATGGTTTGGGCTGGTAACATTAGCAAACAACTCACGGACTCATTTTGATTGAAATCCTGATTGGTGCCCTTAAATCCATGACGTCACCCTTTTCCAACTGAGACCCGCCCACTTCAAACCAAAGAGAATATGACAAAAAACACAAACACAGGAACCTTTTATCCTCCTCAAACAGATTGAGAAAATAGGTTGTTGGGGCCTTTTTGAAAATGTGGTGTAACATTAGCCAACATAAGCTGCTGGTTATACCAGACAGAGTAAGTCATAATGTTTCCTCTCATAATAGTCTAAACACTCCACTGCATGTCGATAATATAGCATGTTAGCAGAAATAATGAGCTTCACAGTGCAGCTGTAGGCTTGCCACACTCTGCTAAATCCCATTTTGTCATCTGATCTGCGACTTCTGAGATCAGAGTCAGTGTGACAAGGTGACCGTGCTCTTGCATTAGTGGCTCCCACAAACAGTGAACATCTTACCACTTGTGCCGCAACTCTGCCAAGTTCTTTTCTATTTTTAACAAGATTAAAAGTCCTGCTGGTGGCCCCTGCCGGGTACACCGTTCATAACATGCTATGATACAAAAAGGGACGACATAGTGACAGCTTTGGATTCTTAGTGATTTCTGATGTTAGGGTGATAATCTGTGCATTGTATATCCTCTTTCCTGTTACTTTGCTGCAGTTTGAGATCCATACAGACAACAAGAGTCATTTAAGCCATTTGATGCCTTCTACAGACATTTCAACACATCTATTTTTATCATTTCACTTTTGTTTCTTCCACCTTTTAATCTGCCTTTGAGTCACCCATTATCACCTGACACGTTAACACCTTTAAAAACACACACACACACACACACTTTCTCATACCCCATGGGATAATTCTGTGAGAGCGTCAGTCTGCTCTGAGACCTCTTAACTTCTGACCGGACAGCAGAAGGTTTTCAAGTTTGATTGCTAAGCCCTGAAGACTTACACAACCTCTCTGCGTGTACGTTAAAATGTGCTGGAGTTTAAAACAGCGTCTCACCTAAAATTACCTATATTTAGAGGCTTAGTTTTGTTTGAAGTGGATTGACTTAAACTGCTGACACATTCACGGTGTTACTCCTTGTGCCAACCCTTTATGTTCAATATGCATCCAAACCCACTCTGCTATTTCCATTTTCTTTTCTAAATGTAGTGTATTTTGCTCTATGATGCTTTAACAGCTCAACATTTTAATGAGCAAAAAGTTATAAATAATACAATTTAATAAGTAATTTCAGTAGAAAAAGCCACTGGAGGACCATCCTCTCTGTTCTGCTTTTGACAGCTGGCATTCGCCTTTGTGTCTTTACTCATAGTTTTCTGAATGGACATGTTGGACTGAAGATTTAGCCCACCATGTCGCTGCCATGTTTGGAAAAAAAACAAAAAAAACAAAAAATGGTGACTGATTTGACTAACTTTTGCAATCTGTGCAATGAGAGATTTTCATGTTGCCACCATCGAATGGCCGTTAGAGGAACTGCATCTTAAGGCAGTGACTTCTCCACTCAGCTGCGATAAATAACAAAAATCTCCAATTCCCATGAGACTTTAAATTACCGGCCTCATCTAAACAGCTCATAACAAACATAAAACAATGCATGTCCTTTTATCCCTGGCAGACTGTGAGGCCCCTGTCCAGCTTGGCCCTTGAATCACTCAATACAGCTCTGATAAAACCTCCATTCTTCCTGTCTTTCATTTACTTCTCCCATTTTTGTCCTGCCAGAACTTTGACCTTTGACACCTTGTGGTTAAATTGGACTCGTCTTGTGTGTGGGGCTTCACCACTATGTGACTGACAGCGTGTGAGTGACTGGTGCTCCACTTTATCCTCCACTCGTCTGTGCACATCAGCCGCATCATTACGTGCCGAGTGCTGCCTGCCAGTCATTTCACGCTGGAATACAGACTGTCATTCTTTTTTGTGACTAGTGCACAAGTAAATCCTCATTACCACAGAAGCGAAATGAGTGAATATACCCAGTCTTATCTCTCTCCCATTTTTATTTCATCACATGTGGCTATCCTCGGCTCTCTGTCTGTACTGCTTCTCTGCTCTGTGATTGATTGATCTGTGTTATGCCTTTTACATAAAAGCATGCAACTGGACGAGACGCAGGAACTGGAGGAGTTGGGCAGGCTGCTAAGAGGCTGAGAGTGGCAGCCCTGAATCCAATTTGTTGACGCATTAACCAATAACACAAACAATTGATCATGGTTAAAGCAGACGTTTTATCCTTCAACGCCTCTAAAAGTAAATGGCTATAGCCACAAGCCAAAAAGTTGCTTAGTATAGATGCCATCTATCAATGATGAAAGTTGATATCTTCAGATGAAGTACCTCTAATGACCAGTAGATGGTGGCTCCAAGACAATCTAAACTCCCAATTTCTTTTCCCCCCCAAAAGGAAGATAATTTCACTATTTTATTATGACTTGGTGCCAATTTTGACAATCATTGTTCCATTAAGGAGTTATTAATCCTACTTAATAACAGCCCATCACTGTCAGCCCTGGTAATTTCAATGTTTGCACCTCAGTTCCATCCTTCATCTTTTGGATACGTTTCTTTGTTTGTTTTTTCTGGCTCTAAAAGTAAATAGTAAAGTCAATGGGTTACCATTTGGGTGATGCCAGAACCTTCAGATGTGGATCACAGTCATCTGTGCTTTTATCAATCACAGTTCTCCACTGTAGATTAATGAATGTATCTCTGATCTTAAATTTCTACAAAGAAAAATTTACAAATCTGTTACTTCTGTAGTATTAAAAGTTCAGTGCATAAGATTTAGTGGCATCTAGTGGGGAGCGTTGCGAATTGCAACTAATGGCTCACTGTGCATTAACTTGCTCCTCTGAAAAAATAAGTACATCATAACAAATGTATTACTTCTAATGTTAATTGTAAATTTAGCAATAAAAAAACAAACTTTTTACCTTTTCTCTATGAGGTTGTACATTATATCAATTTTAATTTCTAAATCCAACAACAAAAAGGCTGTGAAAACTGTCAACATGTGGTTCTCTTTAAATATCTTTATAAAATATAAACTACCCCAAGCAAAGTTTTTATTGTCTTCTTATATATTTGTATACTGCTCTGTTTACTTATTTATATCCATGTACACTTTAATCCTCTTTCAGATTCAGATTATTACTACACCACATGAATGCACCATGAGTCACCGCTCACCCTTCCCTTTGCAAGCAGGGAGGAGAAGCTACGGTGACCGACACGCTCTGTAGTACGTGTGGTTAGGAGCGGGAATCTCTGGGCACCTCACGATTCGATTATGATTCAGAGGACTGGAGTCTGGTGTGGGGGACTGAGAGCAACCCCATGTACAGGGGAGATGTTAGCTTGCGCTAACCGCCTTCACTTTTCCAGCAGTTACGGAAACCACAAACTTTTATTAACAGACACACTGTGACCTACACTGCACATTTACTGCCAGACAGAAACTTACTGCTAATATTTTTCGCATTGATATTAATGATTGTATGACATTTTAGTAGGGTGGTTATTCATTCTGCAGCGGTGGTGTGCGGAATACAGGGGAACACTCGTGGTCTCTCTGTTGTGTGCACTTCACAGACGGTCCGAGCGCAGCACTTCCGCGAGTTCCGTCTTTTGTGTTCCGTCAACATTACGTTGTCAATTAAAATTTAATAATCGATTTTTAGACATTTGTTAATTGATTCATAATCTTCCATGTCCATAGCGCGATGCATCTAAGAATCGATTATTTCTCCCACCCCTACGTGTGGTCCTCCTTACTACTAATACTTCTTGTTTTACATATTCAACATAGTGACTAAACGCGCTCTGTACAGCTGTTTGTCCCTTTCGGCTACTGTAGAAACATGGCGACGTCCATGTAAGAGGTCTCCTCCATTATCCAAGGTGTATATGGATAGAAATGTCTAACATAAGGTTTATTATGTAAGGTTTATACACTACTGAAAACATAGTTACGGATATTACATTGCATTTCTGTTAATAGATCCTCATAAATATAACACACTGGACCTTAAACAGTATAATTAAATACAGTTAATTATATTATTATAAGTCCTTTAACAGGTATATCGGCCTGTTATTAGAATATTACATATTTTGTTCATTTCAATATTTTATTTTCTTACTTACTTTTCATTTAATGGATATTCCAACTCACAATTCAAGTGTAACTGTTTGAAGCATTAGTAAACTGCGTAATTGAGGCGTTTTACTTTTAGGTGGTTGTTACTGTAAAAGATAACTCTTGTCTCTGTTGAAAGGACCATGTTGCACTTTTATAATGAGCTGCTGTTGCCAAGAGCTAAATACCTCCAGTGTGAGCAACAGAGGGGTTTTGATGTGTCGATGTGTCGTCAGATACGAAAGTTACTGACAACAAAGTTTCAGACGGGAATATTTCCATCACAAACACTGTTTGGGAGAAGTGGTGTGTGTGTGTGTGTGTGTGTGTGTGTGTGTGTGTCCATATTTAGTATCGTCACCATACTCCCATACTTGGTATTATTCTTCTTTGTTATTTTGAAGAATTAACAGCTGAGGTGAGCCGTCTGTACAGATACTGAGATAGTTTTTTAGTTTCTTCTCCTGTCTTTGCAGTTATGATTCAATCAAAATCTATATATTTATGTAAATAAAACAGCTGCAGTACTTCTTACAGCTTGTGGCACATGGATACTGACAGTAAAAAAAACAGCTATCGAGTAGTAAAATGTGGGTTAGACAGATGCATTGGTGTGTTGACGCTGACCTATTATTTTAAGTGGGGCATGCTAAGTGTCACACACCTGCTGATAGATGGATAAATTATGTGATGCTACAGAAACTGTGTGACCGCGGTAAATGTACTTTATGTATCTTAGTTTGTGCTAGATAATAGACCGCTAATGTGTGACTTGATGATTAATGAATGATTATGAAAAAATCTTATCAGGGTTAACAAATCTTTCTGCATTTGGATATTTGTTTATAGGTTTACTTCCTCTTTATTGTATTGCATTTGCAAACAAAACTTACTTTAGTAGGGTTTCTTTAGCTTCTTTATGTGTATCTAGGGCCACATACCAACTTGAGGTCATTGTGGAATACAGAAAAGTCAAAAGATGAAAACGCATCAGGATCACCACAGGACTCTAACACAAACATTTAAGCAAGAATCATAATTCTAATAAAATCATTCTCCTAAGTTTACCTTCTTTTATAGCCAGTTTTACCATAACAGTTTGTCATATCACACCAGTTTGGCTTTAAACCTAAGGTCAATATAATTTGTTAGTGAATGCTACTTTAAACTTAAGCTATAAAACTGCTCAGCACTCTAAAATAAAATCATGTGCTTTGGATGGGAATGGAAGAAGTACAGATGAGTGTTTATCCCTCTGGGAGGTTCAGTCCAGTTTCCATCCCCCCTGCCCCTCTGTTCAGAGCTATGTTTACTGTATGTGAACAATGACTTTTTATAAGAAGCAGTGATTCATTCAGTGCTCCTCTGCATCTTCACATAAAACACAGCCTACTACACACATACTAAGGTCAATGATGTCTGACTGTGACTGACTTCAGGAAGCCTTTACGCTTTACTAAAAGTTGTTTCATGGTCATTTAATGTACTAGAAATAATAACATCTTTAATCATCTAATCTTGATGATTAATTCTAAGCATCTGGCATACATCATCTGTATCAATATTATCTTCCCCATCTACTACTGTAACATGAAATCAGAATTAAAGATCAGCTGTGAGGATGCTGGTTCTTACCTTTCAGATGAGCACAGAGCTGGTTGGAGTTGGAGAGAGAAATGTCAGATATGCAGCGCTCTACAAGGCTGTAAACACAAAGTGAGAGAGAGGGGGAGAGAGAGAGGGAGAGAGGCAGGACATCCCAGAAAAGATTTTCGGAGATTGGGGATACCAAGGTTGTACCAGGTCTGGTGAATTATACATGCAGTAGCTACTATGTACCAGTTCAGTTTTGTTCAGGAATTTGGGTTTGAGTCCTTACACTTTGAAAGTTGTTAAACCAACCAAACAATACTTAATGTACTCAAGCTTGGAACCTCATCATGAAAGATAAAAAGTCGAAACGCATTTGAAATGGTTATAAGATACATTATGACAAGCTAAAGTGTCTGTGTTGAATAGTTTATTTTTGGCATAAATAAATTTTATGACACTTGTGATGATGCAAATCACTAAAAATCCAGCATTGAAACATAGCATTGCTCAACGCTGTCATCGTCACTCCACATATGTAGATAAGGATGGTAATTAAAATAGTAATAATATTGTTGCTTGAGCAGCTTGTAACAATAACCATTTCCCATAGGCCATAATACCTTTGATTGTAGGCTTAGACATCTTTTAAACAGCAGATATCACAGTTAAAAAGTCGGGAAAATTACATTAGAAGAGAGCTTTGTATCATGGATAATGGAGGAGCCAACAGTTATAATGATGTATGGCTTTCTCTGCCGTGTACTTTTTTGTATACTTTAAATTCTAATAAATGTTCTGGCAGACACAAATGTATCTTTAAAATATGAATAGTAATCCTCACCAACACATTTTACTTTTCAGAGACCATTGAAAGAAACCTAAATAAGAGATGACATTTACAGAAGCTAGACTAGCTTTTTTCAATTCAGTCAAATGAAATATGTTCAGCCAGAAAAAGACACTAATGCTGATCCATCCTGACCAGGAAAAAAGGGAAGAAAGGGAATTTCTTTTCTTGTGCTCATCCACTTATTTACACTTCCTTTTAGTGCCATTGGCGAGCATCCTTAATGTATGTAACGGGCCGGTGACCATGTTTGGATTCCTCATCCTTCAACACATCTGTGACGTGTTGGATGGAAACGACCAGCGCGTCATGGCAGAGCCAGCTTGCAGTTTGGCCTACAATCAAACATCACGGCTGGGCTACTCTATTGTCTTCATTATCCTGGCAGACCGATACATTTGGCATGAGCCACAAACAGCTGATGGCACCTCTAAATATACAGTTTGGATATGACCACACATAATTTAGCCTTGTTATCTAAATTTGTACTGCCGTTATTTCATCCATGTAACATCCATTTTTGCTGCTGTTGGAGAATAAGTAATAGATTTTTTTGGTGTGATAGCAAGAGCACAGTAACACCAGAGAATTTATTGTGTCACAGCAACTCATTTTCAAGTTCTGGACAGTGTTCTCCACTTGGGAGACATCAAAAGCAACAAGGGGTTCAAAAAAGTCTGGAAAAAGTAAAAATAACCCCCCTGCCGCGGCCCAGAAAGCATTGCATCTGCCTTATAAGGAGAATCTGCATGTAAACAGGCTGTCAGTCATGTACCGGGGCAGTCGGCTTTGTTGTGATTGCTACTCACTGCTATACTATGGATACACACTTCAGACCTTCTGAGGACGCGGACAAGGAGATGTTTATATCACCCTCTTTTATGACAACTATATTTTTTCCAAAGATAACGTGAAACATTGATCTTCCCTTTGGGAAAGCTGGGCTGCTCAAGTGGGAGATAAAAATGGATTAAAGAAAACAGACAGTTCCCCTCTTTCACAAACACATGACGTGAAAAAAAAAAGTGTGATCAGCAGGAGAGTAAAATAAGCCGTCAAATCTACTGAGATAAAAATAAATATGTTCCATGTACAATGCAAAAACACATCAGAAAGAAAGAAAGGGCCATTAAAATTCTACACAACTGAATAAAACATCTTAGACAAATGGACATGCTGTATTTATGACATTTTAGTTCAGATTTGTCCTTCTCCAGGTCATTAGTACTGTCTTCTTAAAGTCTGACGGTTACAGTCTAAAAGGCTAACTATTGGGACAGGGAGGATGAGTTGGTGTTTTTCAGGCCTTTGTGTTGGTACACAGAACAAACGCTGGCCTTTATACAACAAAACAAATAATCCCAGAGGCCCAATGGTGGTGGAAGACATGCAGTGCGGTATCAAGAAATGTTGATGGATAAAACAATTTAAAAGGTCATCTGTCTCCAAAGGGATGAAGATTTTAGCCAAGACAACTCACAAGGTTTCTTTGTTTGCTTTTTAGCTAACTGGATAGCATTCTTGGTCTGTCAGTTCACCACTTTGATGCAGACTGAAATATCTTGGCAACTATTTGATGGATTCCCTTACAGACATTAATGGTCCCCAGATGATGCATCCTAATTATCTCCTGAATTTTTCCTCTAGCGCCACCATGAGGTTGACACATGTCAATGAAATGTCTCAACAACTATTGCACTGATTACCAAAATGTGTTATATACATGTTCCCCTCAGGATGAATTATAACTTTGGTGATCCCCTGACCTTTAATCAGGTCAAAATTCTAATTTGCAAAATCCCTGCAAAACTAATGACATTCCCATAATCCTTAGCTGTACTTTGTGTTTATTGCTCATTTGCAAATATTAACATGCTAGCACACTAAATTAACATGGGTTACATTATACTATCTAAACAACCGCATATGTTAGCATTGTCATTGTGAGCATGTTAGCATGCAGTCAAACTATTGTAATATTGTTTAATTACATTTAAACAGTGTTACGTTTCCCTTGATTAGTTTTTGATGCCAGAAAGAGGGTTACTGATTATTGGAAAATGTTTAGGAAGTAATGCAGCAACTCACAGCCGCAATGTACATTACTGGCAGGATAAATGTGTGTGTGGCGAGTGAAAGTCATTACCACCACTGAGGTGCCATTGAGCAAGGCCCTCTAACCTGTGAGGAGCTGTTCAGTGGCCATCACTTCAGGCTTTACACTAAGTGTGGAGCTGTGGGAGTGTGAACACGGGCAATCCTAAGAGCATTGCTCATACTGAAACTTCCCTGAGAGGTTAAAGAAAGGATTCCTCAGGCAATAAAATAACCTCTTCCATAATGTTTATCTTAAGTGGTGAGACATGTATATGATTATATAATGGACAAGAAGAGTCTAAACGATCCATTATCATTATCACCATCTTCTTCTCAATCTTCACAAACACACTGCTTTTATTTTCAGGTGGAAAATGGTTATTAAAAATGGTCCACAAGAAAAACAGCTTCCCTTTTTTTTCCTTCCCAGGAGGAGTTCAGCTCTGCAGCCTTACATGGTGAAATGCCTGACTGCTCTGCTAAGACTAGAAAGAGAGGAAGATGCAGAGTGAGAGAAACAACTAGACTGTTATCGAAAAACCACGGCAGGCCAGGGGAAACAGACAGTGCCCCTGCTGCCAGTTGGAAGAGCGAGAGATTTGTTACCTCCTGATCAAAGAGGAGAGTTCAGGACACATACACCAAAACCAAATACTGTCAGTGTCACATGTGACATTTTGACTCCCATTGAGTCTCATGAAACGGATGTTCACAGACACAAGAGGGTTATTCTTGATTACGTTGGGGGACCTTTCGTCTGGCAGCACTCACAAGCCAAATTTAAAATCTAATGAGCAGATTGCCATTAAATTTACTGGAGACATTCATGCTCCCCAGAGGACCAACCATATGTATTTTGGATTCTCAATCTGCCCTCTATATTAGCACCAAAGGAAAAAAACACTTTGCTAAGAAGAAATGCTAGCATTTGTAGGGACCATAGACTGTATAAAAGAAGTGAACGTAGTCATCGTAATGTCACCCGATGGTTTGTTGGCTGCCGTTTTGAATCCTTGAGTTTGGCTGTTAGGGCGCCACCATGTGGATTTTTTTGCAACCAGCCACACTAGACATGACCATATTTGGAAGAGACAGTGGAGCCAACGGATCCGTGTGGAGCTAGCTAGCTTGCTTAACTAGGTGCATCTGTATTTGAAGCTGTCATTTTAACCGGAATGATAATTTTGTCTTGCCAAAAACAGGCTCAAAACTAAATGTACTCGCCAGAGAAAATGAACAGCCAACTCCTAATGAGCTTTTTCAATGGGGCTGGTTAAATTTACACAGTGCCGTGGGTACGAGTCACTCTAACCTGATTGACAGGTCGCCATGGTAACGACTTGTCAATCACAGATACTCCCGCCCTGAAGCATACTCTGCTTTATGGTCTATTTTCCTCTAAATGGGACTATAATTTACTAAATGAACGTCATGCTTTATTAGAGAAGACTTGAAACTAGCGATTGAGACCATAAACTCATTATGAAAGTGTTTACTGAGGTAATAAATCAGCTTAGAAGTAGGGTCATTTTGCCATTATTTCTAATGGAACCAGAAGAGTTGCCCCCTGCTGGCCATTCAATAGAATGCAGGTTTAAGAGACTTCGCTTCCGGAAGCTTCCCACTTGGTTTGGACATGTTCACAAGACAAAGACGAAAAAACAAATTGAGTAACAGATGCTCATCAGACGCCACATTAAGACACAGCACTTATACTATGACACTTGATGACTTTGAAACGTCATCACTGTGTCAATTATTTTTATCTTTCATCGAATAACAGCAGGAATAGTATTGATGAACAATGTAAGCTGCCAGGATTTAGCATGCACGTATCTCATTCAAATAAATAACTTGTGTCAGAGACACTTGGCTACACTTACAATAAGGGCTCTTAAGGCCCTTATATACTCCAACACAGACACACAGTCCACACTGTCGTACATTTATGGGTACATGCGGACATCTGGACAGAGGTCTGATGACAGGATGTTCATGGCATGAACCCTTGCAACTAATACAGAAAGTATAATTTGAGCCTTGTTCTTCTAAGGAAACCACTGCACATGTCAGAGAACAAGCTTCAGGAAAACTCTATATTATGCATGTATAATAACTACAGTATATTATAAATATAGCAGGAATGTTTGGCATTACATGTCAGCTGTTTCTTTACAGAAGGAAGTGTTGAAGAAATATTTACTTACAAAGACCTTGTCTTAAACTCCTCTCCTCTGTGTAAATGAAACTAATGTTAGATATGAATTGATTGCATTATAGTTAATAACACTGCTGTTTATTATGCTTTTAAAGCCCTCCTTGTCACTGTGTTGATATAATTGTCTTAATGATGTATATTGCTTGTAATACATGAGACAAAGAAATAGATGGATAGAGGATGAGAGAGAAAGGGCATTTCAGGGGTGGAGAGGGGTAGTGGGAGGGTTTACCCCATCAGTTGTGTTTACTCTGGAGGACTTACTGCTGCTGTTGGCAGCTTCACACACATTCTCTCTTTCCCTCACTCTCTCTGTTCTCCAGATATAGCCAGCTATGTGGAGAAGCCTACAACTAGCTTTCCCCCAGAGGCCTCCGACTAAGTGCGGGGTTTATCTGATATGGGCTTTTAAAGTACAGTACCAACCCAAGACACAACAATTCTCCTCTCAAACTCACTCTAATGACATGACAGTGTTTGTGAATAGCATTTTACAGAGATTAAATTTAGAAAAATCTAATCTAGAAACTCAGGTGGATTAAAGATTCATTCAGGTTCCTTTATTAAACAATTCAGACAGTGTAGAGCCTAACCAGTAGTGTGAAAATGTCAAATGTTTCTCCTGCGAGTAGTTCTGTAAATGCTGAATGATGTACATCAGATAATTTCTAATAAGAATAACCCAGTCGACCTTAAAATGATACACCCCACACAGGTTTCAACTCAATGGAAAGTTTATCCATCACTGAGCAGGGTTAAAAAAAAATCCCCTGGGGTTTCTAACAGTGATGGCTGCATCAGTGTGCACGCTAATGCGCTGAACCTAATGTGATTACAAGACTACTGCAATTGAAACACAGACCACATACACCTCCATCTGATGAGCTCATTTTAATGACTTATTTGGATTGCTGGCAATTGAGACATGCAGAGAATCCAATTAGCTGGAGGTGTGTGGCGCAGGGTGTGTGTGTGTGTGTGTGTGTATGGAGAATAAATCATATTTTCTGATGTTAACATTTTTGGAGATACTGTCTTTTATTCACATTTCTTTGAGAATGCAGGACGTTCCACAGCAGCAGTAAAAATACAAGGTGAGTGACGTAAAGGAAGAGACTGACTGTGTTCAAAGCCTGTAGAGCAGCACGTCAGTCTGACTCATCATCAACTGACACACACACACACAAATGTCTCTGGTTCAGATGTTATATGTGGAACCATAATCACCCAAGCAACAATTGTATTTATTAACTATATACATATAGAATCACAAAGGGTTGTTACAAAGGTGTTATCTCCTATAAATGGCATTCATATTCACCCATTACCATTAGGAAGGAGTTGTTTTTGTTTTCCCAATTCACCTGTAAAACTCACCTGTAAAAAGTTTTAATTGATGTTTTTGTTCAAATTTATCTGAAAGTGATTTCAGATTCTAAGGGTTCAGGAGGATTTTCTCAAACAGCTCTTTAGAGCATTTCATATTTCATAAAGTTTCTTGAACTAAAGTCTCTATCAAGGCTTGAGAAGTGGTACTGTACATCCTGGAGCCATCCAGACTTAATCCCATAACTCTTTGCATCCAGCCTGCTGAGGTGTCTTCAAGCAAGAAACTGAACCTCTCCCAGCTGCTGCTCTGCTCTGCTCAGAAGGCGATAAAGGGTTTTGTTCTCAGGGATCAAAAGTCCCACAGAAAACCAAAAGACCTTTCCCCAGTTACTGAACACTGTGCCAGCTGCCAGTGCTCCCAATATAAACACAAATCTATTGCACACTGTCCACCAAAATAAACACTTCAAAAGCAGAGCAGGCTTCCTGTCATTCTGATCTGATATCAAAAACCCCTTCAGAGGCATCAATGTGTCACATCTCTTGAAATAATCCACAAAGCCAGTACACCTCATCTGTCCAACTAAAATAAATAAAAAACACACCCAGCCTACTAAATATGAAACATCACAAATCCGAGGCATAATAGTCGGCATCCTCTTGTCATCTCAACTCCAACACACCTGATGTTGAAACTAAAATGACTTCTAATCTAGTCTGCTGATGTACCTCAATAGTGGAACGTGACAACAGCAGGCTATCGTAACACTAATCCAGTGCACCCAATCCTGGAATGTGCAGAATGCACAATCAGTAAAACCACACAAAACAAACGGGCCTCACGAAATAAAACCTAACAAATCCGCAGCACCTGATCGTCGACTGCCCCCCTGTCATTTCTCCAAAATAATCACTCAAATCTGGCACCTCTAAACTACGGCATTCCCCAGAGATGCCCGACAACAACCACTCAAATGTGGAATGCCTCGGAACACTTGGCCTCTGAAAATAACTCAAATCCAGTTCACTGGACTTTTGGACACACAATCTGAATATAATAGAAACCCAAATCATAAAATACTTTTACTACACTATGATGATTTTAGTGAGAGTTTATGTGAGCTAGACAGCTGTGAGCGGAAAAATCTGTCCGTAAGTCCAGGAGCGATGAATGAGAAATGTTAAACTAGATTGCATGTAAATAAAATTAAAGGCAGCTATGAGAAATTCCTGACTTCCTCTCTCAGTCCTCATTAATATCTGCTGTTTATCTTTCGACAAACACTGATGGGGTGTTCTCTATATTCTCATCCTAATACTAGCTTTCCAGTGACATTACCGCCTGTGTCCATCTTTGGGACATAACTTTACTCGACAATATGTTGTGATGTTCCTCATATTGATGATAGTTACCAATAAAGTGTTCATATTGTATTCGGGTTTTAGCTGCCTTTTATGAACACAGTCTGGTTTTGAAAGCCAGTATATAAATACATAAATATCTACTGACTATTCACAGAAGGTTTTTCGTTCCTTTCCTCCTCTCCTCCCTTAGTTCACCTGACTTTCTACAGCACAGTCCAATACAGTATTTTGACAAGTTGTAACATGTGAATAAGACATTTAAGAGGCTTGAGTAGTTTCAAATGTGCTGAATACAGAGATTGTGAAGATGAAAGACTGATTTACAGAAAAGAAACATTCTTCAGGCACTGGATATTCTTTTTCTGGTATATTAAGATGTCACGTTGAGTCAGTGTTGCACTGTTGCATCACAGGAAGTGTGTCCTCGGTTTGAGTTCAAACTGTCTGTGTGGAGGACAGGTGGGTACATAAAAGGGAATATGGATGGATATTAATAGTTTAATAGTTGGACAGGGGGTTGCAGATAAACTTGATCAGGTATTAAAATTTTGATATTATCATGATAAGATGTTCTTTTGTGTCTGTGGTAATTTTTTTCTTGTGATGAAATAATGTTAAGCTCCAGTGGATTAATCAGGAGATATCAGTTTTTATAATCTCCACTCTGATGGAAGACCCCATGTGGGGTTGAAACCTGGCTTTGAATATACCCTGGCTTTGAATATACCCTTTCTCTTTGTTCTAAGAATACCTTAGCAACTCTTCATCCTTCCTACTTCTAGTCTTCTGTACTGGACACAGATATAAAATTAATATCGTTCTTATCATTTGACTATGAATGGACTGTTTCCTTACATATTCTATCAACACTTCTCTTAACCCAGATAATCTATAACAAATTAATCCGAGCATTACTAAACAGATTGTCTGTGATCAGTACTTCAGAGCCTGCTGTGACGTCCAGAGAGGATTATAGGAGGTACGTTGTAGACGGCTCAGGCTACTAAATGCCTAACTAAATGTTCTTATCACTGACTGTCATTAGAGCACAGTGGGCATTCTTTCCATTGATACATGTTGTGTCATCGCATCAAGTCTATAAAAAGATTCTCCACTCACAAAGGCACCTGCCACAGTACAACAGCTGTTACTGAGCTCATCTCTCCTGTAGAAACAGTATAAGATGCAGCACTGCAGGTCAACAACAGCTACCTGACTCTGCTGACACATCTCTGATCTAATAAATCAATATAGAAAGAAAGGTGAAAACTTACACACCTTGGACTCGGCCTTTGGTTTGCTAAGGTTATTTCAAAAGTGAGCTACTGTTTACCTGTGGTGCCTCCGGTTTTCCTGAGAGTTGATTGGTTAGTACTGCAGGCGGGCTGTTCATACATGCTGCTGCAGAGTAGGGTCGCTAGCATGCTAGCTCGCTAATGTTTTATTAACAGGCACTTGGGCTGTGATTGAACTGTAAAACTCTACTTCAGGTGGGACATGAATTGAAAATGGCCAGCGTGGGAATGATGTACTGTATCAAGGTGATCTTTATTGGCTTATGAGCATCAAAAAGATTTGACATGTGATGTTGTTATAAGGAGTTTTAAACTTAGTCATAAAAACTTGGAATGTGACTTTTCTGAACAACAAAAATATGCATTTTTTATTCCAATTTTGCCTTCATAGGATAAACCAGTATTACAGAGCAGACAGGAAACAGTGGCCTTTGTATATATTGTAAGTCTAATCTAGTTTAATTTATTTACTTTAATGATTAAAAGTTGGGCTCACAAAAAAATACTCGAACACAGCATTTGGGTTGAAATTCTACAGAAAACCTGTCATTTAAAGAAAGGACATGTTTTACTTGTTAAATGTCTTTTCATACATGTGCCTCAAATGAGTTGCATGGTTTTCTCTTTGAAATTGTTAGATCAGAGTTCAGCTTCATCTGCAGGACAGGGCCTCTGGAGCCTGCAGGGCTTCAGTATCTGTCTGAAGGGCCCCTGAGCAGCAGTTTGAATGCTGTCTAGTTGAAGGACGGTCACTCTGCTCATCACAGCACACTGCTAAGCCAAGAGTGAGAACCATCTGGTTTGACGCAGTTTAAATATCTGATTGGCTACAGTTATTTAAAGCATTCTGATATGATGATGAAGTGATCTGAATGGCTGTGATTGGTTGTTGAGGTGAACATAGAGGCTTCTGATTGGAAGCTGGGGAATCTGAAGGGTTTGTGTGGTGTCTTCAGTCGGATGTACGGACGAGTTGGACCAGAGCAGTGGAAAAATAACTGCTCTATTTATAAAGGCCCATTTAACAGAAGAGGGTCATCTGTGTCCCTCACTGGAACACAAACAGCCTGTCCCGCTGCTAGCATGAACTCACTCATCACAAGATCTGATCTGGACTCTGAACTACCTGTTTCCCCCTTTTTACATGTTGCCATACAAGGCACAAAATTAGCACCAGACAAATGTTGGTAAAATACGCAAGTGGCTGGTAGATTTGCTTCACTCACCAGCCCCCCCCCCCCAAAAAAAACAATGGCAATCTACTGAGTGGCTGGTAAAATCCTGTTGTCATATAAAGTAGGGTTGGGCGGTATGACAGTAAAGTCAGTGTTTCCCCTACCATTGCTTAAACTAAAAATGTTTTACTTGTTATTTACTTAATTTATGTGCACCTCAGTTCAGCGCAGTGAGAGAGTAAAGTGAATGGTAGGCCAAACAATTCAATAGCTTTACCAAGATACATACCACGTAGCCAGCTGCCCTGCGCTACCCAGTCCAGCTGCGCCAGCCAAGGTCAAGTGAAGTGCTGAGAATATGCAAAACATAGCGCACATGTGAACTGATTTTTTTCAGTAGGTCTTCTTTGAAATGGCTAAAATGCTATAGGCGCTATAGGCGTACCCTGTCCACAGCAGGACATTACTTAGCTTTTGGGCCTGTACAAGTCTCTGCTTTTCTAAACTGGGGACATGCTGCCTAATAATCTGTGACTATGGATAAGAACCTCATACGCCTCAAAAAATCGTGAACTATCTCTTTAAGGACATCTTTATGTTTCAAGTCATTAACAGCGTCCATCAACCACTTTGAAGGTATGATCTGTTCACTATCAATATTCTATGTGCACTAATTGGATTTCTAGGTAATTTTCTACTTGCTTTCCAGGTTCATTGATGGCCTAAAAACACTTGGCTTGAAAAAAAGATCCAGGAATATCCAGAAGCACAGTGTGTTCATCAGTGTTGATGGATAGCGAAGGGTGGGCCCCTGGCAGGGGCAATGATTCTGAGTTTGGAGCTGTATAAACAAGACAGCCAACAGCAAACACCGGTGTCAATACGTCACCCCTCTCAACTATTTATGCGACATATCTCTCGCTTTTAAAGACAATATTGGCTTCACCTTGTGCAACACACACGGCTTTGGCCAGGAATAAATATCCATGTTGCATGTTTCACAGATCAAGAAGGTTAAATCAAGGGCAACTGGACTTGGTAGAAGATACTGGAAGACGTTTCGTCCCTCATCCAAAGGACTTCTTCAGTTCTGACTGACAGGCAGGGAAACTCAGCTATTTAACCTCAGTGGGGTCGTTGGCCCGGGTCATCGATACCGCTGGTTCGTTAGTGTTCCTTGTTGCTGTGACGACAGTCGTTACAGTCGTTAAGACTACCTGTGGCCAAGACTGAACGACCATCGTTGGTATCTTCACCTGAGGCCAATAGGTTACGTTTGTTGAGTTTCCAGGGAAATGATGAAAGGACAGCATTGTAAGTGGGGGGTTAAGTGGTGGCGTAGACTCCCTCCCCTGTTCAATGATGGCTTCTCAACCCGGGTGTAGACGGCTTCCTTGACACCTCTTTCAAACCATCTTCTCTCTCTAAAATGTGCACCTGGTGGTCCTCAAACGAGTGTCCTCTGCCCTTCAGATGTAAGTAGTAGTCTTGACCAGGTCAAGACTCCAGGTGCACATTTTAGACAGAGAAGATGGATGGTTTGAAAGAGGTGTCAAGGAAGCCATCTACACCCAGGTCGAGAAGCTGTCATTGAACAGGATGTCAATGAGCAGGACGGTAAAATTCGGTTAGGCTGGCAGAGAATATTGCCGTCCGAAGTTAAATTATTTTAACTTTTTGCCATCCTCTGTGGTGGAAAACCTGAAACAAGAATAATTAAATAAAATAAAAGATACAAAATAATTGTATTTAATATTTTTTATTTCATTCTTTTGAAACAATACAACCATATTCACCACAACTTAATTCTGCTATGGTGATGTTGCTATGAACTTTTCATTCTGCCAGCCTGCCATTCCGTCTAACTGTTTGTCTTTCCCATGTCGTCCAGAAAGTGTTGTCCATCTGCCGTCTGCCTGGATCCATGTGAATGCAACACTAGCCTTCACACAGATAAGAATTTCATGTTCAAAAGTATTATGAATGAAGTTGTATGATTTCTCTCTCTTCTGTCGTTGCCAAAACTCAAAGACAAAGAGATGGCAGGATTCTCAGGTAAACTCATAAGCCGACTGTAACCTTACACATTTACTTTATCTTATGCACCTCGAGTCCATTCATTATTTTATATGTAAGAAATCTATTAGGATTTTTTTATAATGCCTTATTGCCCATACATTGTTATATGTATGAAAAATTTCCCCAACAATCCAATAACATGTATTGTATATATTAACAGTATACTGATTATCAGGGTTGTGTTTTTCATATTTTATTCTTTCTTGGCGCAGAGTTGATTGGGCTGCAGGGGTTGGAGGCTTTTCAACAACCTGGACGGGATCAGGACAGTCAAGAAGTAGGAACAGCATCTCCGTGTGGGGAAGATTAATTACTGCACTTTCCAAAAAAATAGCACTTTTATTTGCTCACTTATAAAAAAATATTATTACTTGAAAAGGTCATGAATTCAGATTCTTGTTTTACTTAAAAAGAATATTTGGCATTGATGTAAATTAAAGAGACATTGGGTTAAATGAACATGGTTCAGTATTGTCAGTTCTCAGTCTGTGGCGATTCCAATGTCTCAGAAATTAGAAGAAAAAAAAACAAAAACAAAGATAGGCATAATGTAACACCAATGCATGCACTTAATTTGAGTCAAGAGTGTCCACATGGAGAATGCCTAATTTTTGTTGTCTTCGGAACAGAGTGGCAACACTAATGATGATTAACCAAAGAATACACATATCCCAAAACATAAATTCTGCACCAGGGCAAGAATATTTGAAGAGGAGTTTTTGCTGGGCCGGTGTTAGAGGAAGGAAACATGCTAACACCATGTTGTAAAAATACTCTTAATCCTGCATTGAAAATGTTAATGAAGGATAATCAGAAAGATGGACTTAAAGTATTAAGAGATGTACCCTGTGACTGTTCATTGATTCATCGATCATTGATTATTATTACTCATGCATTAATGTTGTAATTGGTTGAGGTGGAGCTCATTTTGATGTGCAACTACTGATGATTTTTTATTATGGATTAATCTGCTGATTATTTTCTCCATTAATCAATTAAATTTAAAAAATTTATTATTCAAAGGAAAAGTAGCAAATCTTCAAATTTAAGAAGAAGAAACTTACTTAAAAGCCAACTGACTTATTGACTTAACATTTCAAGTGTACTTGTGTAAACTGTTGGGAAGTTTAATTTATAACCACATATTTTAGAAACTCTTTATATGTGTAAAAATCTTAATTTGTAAAGAAATTAGCAACTAAAGCTGTCAGAAAAATGTAGAGAAGTAAAAAGTACAATCTTTCCCTCAGATGTGGTAGGTAGAAGTTCAAGGTGGCATGAAAGACTCAAGTAAAGGACAAGTACCACAAATTTGTGCCTAATAGAACCTGAGTAAATGTACCGACATTCCATCACTGTTGCAGGGCCACAATACATCCATCCAGTAAAAATACAGAAAATACCGTGAATTATCGATTTTTGGGTGAATCTGCATCGGACAGAGCTATCTTCATGAACCCCTGAAGTCTTTTCGCACATTGATAAATTATTCAGATGGTATAAACATTATGTTAGCTATGTAGGGATCAAAAGAAAACTTTTTGGTTCTGAGGACAAGGAAGATGAACAACAAACAATACGGCAGACAACCTCAAAGACCTCCGGGATGACGATGACGATGATGACGATGAACTGGGGAAAAAGAAATTTAACATTTCTTGTTCCTGAAGAAAAATCAGAAGAGGACAAGAGCAGGGCCAAGCCGTTTAAGAGTGCCTGTTTGGACGCTCTGGACTTTTGCGACAAGGACACATCTCCTAACACTTCTGCTAACGGTATTATACAGGTAACCGTAGCTTATTTACACGACATACTGCAGCAAAAAGCTAAAAAAATGTGTGTGTATTGCGCTTATACAGATGAGTGGAGCAGAAAACAACCTCACACATGCATTGACATGCTACCCTTCTTTTATATCAAAGGACATAAGGGGGAAATACGCAGAAACTTTAAGTACATCCTACGTGGTCTTGGGTTGGTGTCAACGTGTGCTTGCAGTATTCGAGACATTGCAGCAGCTGCTCTGCAGATTTGGCTGAAGAACCCTTTTGTCATTGCTTCGCTTAAATGGGTAGTTAGAGTGGAGGACAGTGTGAGCACTGTAGTTAAGGAATCTCTGGACATCTGGAAGGGGGAAAAACACAAAAAACAATGGGGAATGTGTCTACTAAAGTCTACTAAACTATGTCAAAAAGAGATACATCATGTATAAGATGAGAGCACTGTTGTGTGAAGCTGTTAACAATGCAATATGTGACACAGATACTATGTTGTTCTAGATTTGAAAAAACAGACAGAATGTGTTAGACGAATGACCATGGGATGGCATACCATGGTGCAAATGACAGCGGATAAATATGCAGATGTGAAATCTACTCTCATGAAATAATCAAAATGGTATTAAATAAGGAACACTTGTGACACTGTCAAAACAATCCATAAAAAATTACTCTTACCAGGAAACATTTGTCTAGCCATTAGCATGGCTTGGTATTTATCTCTGGGATTTTTAAACAAAACAAGATAATTGGTGTTCAAATTAATAGTGCGACTAACTTTACCTTGAAAAATCAAATTCTGAACTAGATATAAACAACTTAAATTTCTGTGATGCACATATTTTGTAAACACATTTTGGACCTCAATGTTATTGCTAGCATCAATCATCAATAATCTACAAATTGTCTATATCTACAGGCAGCAATGTATCATCGTATAAAGACAAACCAACAAAATTCACACTTCAAATTTTCAATAACTGGTCATACAATGGCTGCCAGCACGAATAAATATTTACAACATTTTCAATATGTTTTGAAATCAGCTTTTCTGCATTTTCATTTATCATTTTCACAAAATATGTATTACCGCTGTTTGAAGGACCTGAAACAATTAGACTAAAAGGATGCTGTAGTCTAAAATCAAAACCATCAGTCTCTCTAACAGTCACTTCAAAAACTGTATGGTAAAGTTCTCCGATCAGAAAAAACTCTGCATTTCGTGTACACGACTTGAAATCTTTTGGAAATTGTTTTGTTTTTTAGTTTGAAAGCCTTTTTATTTCTCACTATAGTGTCTGATTTTGTCATCACATGTCGCAGCGTCTCGTCAGAATTCACAAACTCGTGTACAACATCAATCAGTGTGTGTGGAGTGACAACGGATGCGTTATGAGAAGTTAATGTTATGCCCTTGCATTTTAGCTCTGCTTTGTTTTCTAATGTGCGGTAAGCATAACATTTCGGCCCACCACAGACAAATTATATAGTCATCGCCACCGGTGTCTCCATTAATCTCATCGGTAAGATCTCCAAAATAGGGACCAGTCTCTGGTGTCCAGTCGTCTGCCTTTGTCAGCATACAGACAACGCTCGCCAAGCTTGTCCATAAGCTCATAAAGCATAAGCCGTGCATAAGCTGTAGTCATGGCGCCGATGAAAAAGTTTACATCTTTACATCTCTTCTGGGGTGGCGATGGTGCTGTGGATATGACACATGGCTTTGGTGTGAGAGACTCAGGTTCAATTCCCCACTGTAACACATCCACCAATGTGTCCCTGAGCAAGACACTTAACCCCTAGTTGCTCAGAGGCGTGCGACCTGACATGTATAGCAACTGTAAGTCGCTTTGGATAAAAGCGTCAGCTAAATGTAATCTTTAGTTTTGGCAGACTGTGCCATTATATGACGCCACTGCACAAGCGCGACGCGTCTGATACAAATGCAAATTGTCTGACATCGTACTGCTCGCTAAAGACTTCAGGCTCAGTCACTAGTTCACAGTTAGCCTGATTTTCACGCATGGAAAAACGACCCCACAGGGAGTTAAGAAGCAATTTGTTGATGTTTCTCACAGCCTTGTTGAAGCGTATTCTTTCTGGGTTCAGACGAATTCCTTCTTTGTCAAAGTAGTCTTGAATGTATTTTTCTCTGGATTCTTCATCATTTGCAAAACTGGGGTAACCTGAGGCCTCCTGTTTTCTCTGCAAGAATGTTTTTACATAATCTTTGAAAAGATTATCACTTTTACCATCAAAATGCCACACTTCATCAATCTTTACCACATAGCCTTGTGTCTTTTTAACATCAGTTTACTATTACAACGAACAGGGAGCACAGGGTGATAGACCTCTAAGGGCCAGAACTGTACTGGATATAGTGATGTGAAGTCTTGTGTGTCTGTTTAAGGTCCTGTATTTTAGCAGTAAACCATCTGTGGAGAACACCGAATGCAACATTGTTGTTTTTTGGGGGGGGGGCTTGCTTTTGCAGTGAAATTCTGAATGGGCGAGTAGAGGCTACTGGCTTTAACTGGAGAATGTTGGCTGTTTTTCCTACTACTGCTCCTCTCTTTTCCACCATTGTTTGCAAACCAATAAATCACAATCAACAGTCAAGCCACACAAGTCTCGCAGATGTCCGCCTGAGATCGTATGTTGGCATTAAATATATTGGAAATAGCAGCCAGCATGCAGCGGTGTGTTTAGCTAAATACTGGGTCCTAAGTTGTTGTTTCAAGTTATGATCAGGCAGGAGGTTTTTACACAGAGCCGAAGTTGGTCTTCTCTCCAAAACAAACAGCTGTTTACAGCAGGTAATTAAGCTCGTTAAACATCACGTCCCTCCATTCAGGTGACACAGACGTGAGTCCTGCAGCTCTTGTCTGTGGAAATGTTTTAATGACCTTTGTTGAGTTTTAAAAAGTTACAAACTTAATTCCAGTGTTTTTCTTCAAATGTAAAACTGCAGGATTTTAGGCCAGGCAATTGCATTAGAATGTTGATTAAACCATTGTTTGTATCCTCTTTGTAATGTGAAGAAAACTGACACCTCTTTGTTTAGTGCCAGAAGGACTGTTTTGTTTTGACTGTTTCATTGACACTTAAGATGGGGTGTCAACCATTTTGGAGATCAGCCCAGTTGTTCTCTATGATTAGTTTAGAGCAAAAGACTGTTTATTCCTGTAGATTGAAGGGGGGTTTCACGTCTGGGATCGGTGCTCTTTTGTTCGACCAAAAGGTAGAACAGTAAGGTACACCCTTCCCAATTGGGTGACGACCAATGGCTATGGACCTAAGCCATCAATGGCTATGGACCTAAGCCATTTGGAGGAAAATGGACCCGCCCACATACCTGGAGGATATTAACAATTTATTTTGTGAGAATCAGGACTGTAAGCTGTGGATCTGGGAGGAGAAGCAGCTTTTCAGTCCACTGCTGGAGGCGGCTTTAGCTCAGTCTGTT
>NC_060150.1:12381025-12394061 GCF_021292245.1 Micropterus dolomieu | reverse complement strand
TCACTGAGCCTCGCCTCCATGTCTATAAATAAACTACACTTATTACATGTACCATTACCGCTAAAGGAGGCAGAGGAGTAACTGAACATCTGACACACCGAGCAGGAGAAAGTAGGAGAGAGAGAGGGAGAAGGAGAAGCCATCGCTAGCTGCTAAGCTAAAGTCGCTAACGGCTAAGCTAAAGTACTGTAGCGTCAGCTACCAAAACTTTAGAACAAGTATGAGATTGAACAGCAGTCACTAAAAGATGGAAAGAACTGTGAGTGCTTAGGCAAAATTACTGTAAAGAATAAGTGTTTAGCGAACAGTTGGCCGCTGTAATCAAACAAATGTAACTGTTATTTAGCGAGAGCAGCACAACACGGTACCAACACACAAGCACCGGAAACGGAAATGAGTCGACACGCTTACCGCAAGACGTCAACAATACGACATGGAAGCATTAGTGACCAAACTGCCACCACTACAAAAAGGAGGACAAAAACGCAACACCTTTAATGGCGATTTTATTTTTGTGTTGCTTTCTCTGTGCTGGAGTTATTTTAAGAACGAAGATCGTTTTATCCAGTTTGTTATCCACACAAGTCTGCCTGAAATCGTATGTCGGCATTAAATTTATAGCTGGAAAATAGCAGCCAGCTGCAGAATTGTGTTTACAGTGAACAGCTGATGGAGTTACGCTAAATACTGTGTCCGAAGATGTTGTTTTAAGTTTTCATCAGCCAGTTTCTACATGGAGCTGAAGTCGGTCTCCTCTCCGAAAGAGGCGGAACAGAGTTCGGTAAAGTTAGACATTTATTCACAGATTCGAACTTCCGGAATCAATAACTCGTAAGCAAGACGCAGTTAAGTAGACAATAAGCTACAATTACATTTTCACCTAAATGAGTTGTCCAACGAGCGGCACAAATAACATTGGTCTCTAGGTGCAGCCGGCTGAGACCAGTGCGCAGGGACTGTCTACAAATTGCAACGCCGAAAACACATACTGCAGAATTATGCAAAACTATATTTCTATGAACTAACTATTGTAGTATCACCAGCAGGATATCAGTGATGTGTGAGGTGATTTTGGAGACGCTACAGCTCATAACAGTGTATTTATTGAATATAAAAATAGGCCTACCTAATATTAGGTATGCAAAAGTATTTTTTCACACGATAATTTTAACATCCAAAAAGTGTTCAAATTTGGACACATCAGACAGGGCAACTATATGGTCTGCATTAAACCCTGTGCATGCTGGCCAAGTTTTACTTTAGACAGGTGAGGGTACAGAGAGAGGGAGACGCAATAAGAAAAACAAAGGTTGTTGTCAGCGTTGTAGGGACATATAGGCATGCTGCTTTCTTTTGAATAATGTCATCATAAGGGATATTGTTGAGTTTTAAAAAGTTACAACAAACTTAATGTATTCCAGTGTTTCAGTGTTTTTCTTCAAATGTAAAACTGCAGGATTTTAGGCCAGGCAATTGCATTAGAATGTTGATTAAACCATTGTTTGTATCCTCTTTGTAATGTGAAGAAAACTGACACCTCTTTGTTTAGTGCCAGAAGGACTGTTTTGTTTTGACTGTTTCATTGACACTTAAGATGGGGTGTCAACCATTTTGGAGATCAGCCCAGTTGTTCTCTATGATTAGTTTAGAGCAAAAGACTGTTTATTCCTGTAGATTGAAGGGGGGTTTCACGTCTGGGATCAGTGCTCTTTTGTTCGACCAAAAGGAAGAACAGTAAGGTACACCCTTCCCAATTGGGTGACGAAGAAGTTAACCAAACGACCAATGGCTATGGACCTAAGCCATTTGGAGGAAAATGGACCCGCCCACATACCTGGAGGATATCAACAATTTATTTTGTGAGAATCAGAACTGTAAGCTGTGGATGTGGGAGGAGAAGCAGCTTTTCAGTCCACTGCTGGAGGCGGCTTTAGCTCAGTCTGTTAGGACTTGACTGAAAGCTGTAAATCTGAACGGAGGACCAACTTTTCAGTCCACTGCAGTGTTATTTTTTGTTCTGTAATGCAATCTCTTTATTCACTAATTTTTGTAATTAAATCTTTTTGTTAATTTTCATTGGACTGGGCCTCTCCTTTCTCAAAATCTTTAAAAAACGCAACAATATTCCCTAATTTGAGTCGCAACCCTCCTCCCCCGCGCTTGTTTAAGGCCACTGTAACAACAATATCCAAATCATCGTCAGATATCATTCTGGAATTACTCTGCATAATTTGTTCAACTTCTTTCAGAAATGTCGATGCATTATAGTCGTCAGCAGCATTTAGAACAAGGCATCTTTCGCCATGGATGGTCCTCTCAAGACCAAATTTGTTGAGGTCAGGAGCAGCTACTCGATGAAAAATCAACAACTTCTCTTAACTGATGTTTTAGTGCATGTAGTGACTCCCGCATATTTTCTGGAGTGACGGTAGGCAAATTTAGTCGATGTCTAATTTCCACAACCTTAAATTTTTTTCTCTCTGTAATATTAAACCCCCCGCAATCCCCCTGTCTTTTGTATGAGTTCAGACAATTCTTTGCTGTAGTGCTGGCATTTTTGGAGCCAAATTGAATATTTTGTCTGTCAGACACAGAACTACCCCCAGTGTGTGAAGTGCGAAATGCATAGGCCTGTGAAGGGGGATCTTCACCTGTCTGTGAAGTGTAATCTGGACCCGTTTGCGCAGGGGGGGACTACGTATGCATGTGGAGAGGGAGCTGCGTCCTCTGGTTCAATATAATCTGAGACATCCCCATTCAAAATGCCAATGTTATGCAAATGATGAGTTTCAGCCGCTGTCATTTCCATATTATAGTCATCATCATCAAAACAGAAATCAGACAGAGATCATATGCCACAGATGCATCCCAGAGCTCTTTTTCTATCTTCTAAATCTGAGTGGATGGCCTTATGGTTAAATTCATTCATTACATTTGAAATACTAGCAAAATCTGATTCATCATAGTCACTTTGGTCGCTTGTTACTGGGGAGACTCGTTTTTGATGAAATGATTTGCACAGGCGTTTCCTACTCATGATTAAAGATGCTACTAAACAGCATGAAAAAAATCAGACACAGTAGGCCTATAACTTGTTAGGCTTTTGAATTTTGAGATATATAGTCTATTTTAGCTTTTAACTCTAAAATCTCCTTCCTATATGACTGTCCTTTCTAATTCGCTGATGGGTTTTTAATCAAAAACACTATCTGAGTAGAATTCTTAACAACTTGAGATTTTGTCACCCGGCTAGTGTGCAAATTGGCTTTACAGAGTCTAACCAGTCGCTGATACTCTCCTGCCGGCAATGTTATCATAGGTTGATGAATTGGCTGTTTGACAGTTACAGATATGTTAGAAGACTTACTATGAGTTGTCATCTGTTCATCAGGAAAACCGCATGCATGTGATGAAGCAAAAGAATCCAAAGGTTGAGAAACACTGGCATTATAGCTGTTTCAACCAATTGCTCGTCTTCACTCCAATTCACATCCTGTGCGTCAGTCCAAACAGTAGAAAACTCATCCATTTCTGAGTTAACAGATGATTCTAGCAGACCAGGAGAAATTATTTGAGCCAGGCGATAAAGTTGGAGGGTGTCCGGATAGACCTCAGCAGGGATCGATGGCGATGAGGGAGCGCTGTTTTTTTTTGATCAGAGAAAAAAAACAAAACAATTAGTTCATTATTTATACACTCCTATTCTTAAACTCTAAAATAAACTGTAGATACATACCTCTCTCCTGTGTGTCCTCTATGACAATTATTTCCGATTCAGCATAGTCTGGCACTATTGCTGTGGGATACACGTAAAAACTATATACTTATGAATAAAACAAATGATATGATTTAATACACATACAGTTTCTCTACATGTGTTAAAATAATCAGACTCAGGGGAAGACCTGTTGTCCCTCGGGGAATCAGTTCTGCACCCATTTTGTGTCACAGCGGGTTCTTCATCGATCAACAACGGGGCATAGGAGACACAGTTAATAGCTAAAAAGACACACAAGACAATGTGTTATATTTATTGCAAACTGTAAAGAGAATATTAACTACGTCAAATTTAAAACAACATACCATCGTGCACCGGTGGTTCTCCGTCAAATAAGTGATGTTCTTCTAGAATACATTAAATAGTTTATGTGAGTTTACAAATCTCTGGGCATGTATTGAAACACATCACTAGTCAACATTGCACAAATGTTCCCCCCGCCCTTTTACCTAAGAAATGAGCTATCTGCTGTCTCATGCCTTCCGCATTATCACGGTTTGAGACATCGATGCAATTCAGAGCTATTTGAAAAAAAATAAAATAATTTATATTAAGTAATAGCCAAAAAGCAATACACCAATATTGTTCATTTGAGTGTATGAACTTATCAGCAACAAGAGACATCTTGGATAGGAGTTGAAGTGAGACACAGCAGCAAACTTTCCGACTAAAAAAAGTGGTGCTCTACGGGGATATCTTCAACCTTCTTATAGTCAAAACACAACCCTTTTTACACACCTATCTTATTTACGACCTTTTATTGTTTCAGAACTCCCCAATCAACTCAGGGCATCTCTGGATGGGATCAGGAAAAGAGACTACCCGGTTAGATTTAGTCTAATATATCATAAATATACACATACATAGACCTACTATTTTGCTGAAATAGAATTTTATCTATCAACATTTATAAGAAACAGATCTTATCTATTCAAACTCATAACAGCCTTTTTTTATTATAACAGATGTAAAAAGCGCCGCCTCTGATGTGGACTAGTCGGGCATGTCACCAAGCAATTTTTTAAAATAAAGGATATATTTAAATAAAGACAATATGTTTTCAGAATCCAAACAAGATGTGTTATAACATATTATATAATTTACATGTATTGACCTGAAGATTGAGCTTATTTTAAAATAATTAAACCATTTACCACCTCATTTGCTGCAAAACACAACCATTTTGTCTATATAGAGATAACAGGATGTATCACGTAGGATACTAAAGTATCCTAGGCCTATAGGATGAGATAAAAACATGTTTTGTTTTTGTGGATATGCCACTCATACTTATAGTTATTGAGGGTATGCAGCTACCCTTTGCACTTGCTCAATAGGATTATAAACATTGTGTGATATGTGTTATCTTAGGTAACTCAGCAATTAGGACAGTTAGAAGCTTTTGATGAATAACGGGAAACGGGCCCTGACAACAATATACTCTGACACACTTTTCTGAATACAGTCACGCACACACTTTCACAGCCCTTAAGGCGCACTAGAACATGCTACATAAACTGACTTCACCATATATGGTAAACAAAGAAAGAATGCACAGGGGTGCGGTCTCCACTATATTTACTCATGGTTAGCGGAAGATAGTCAGACCTTAGTGTCAGACCTGGCTTGTTTGGACTTAGTGTTAGACTGCTTGAGGTCTCCAGATATATCTGTAATAGTGTGTGGATCCAATAAAGATTTTGGCATTGATAACTCGTCTCCTTCTGATCCTTTCTCATCAACGCACCCCTTTGAAGTCGGTGTACTTCAACATTTTCCACATTCGAAATTACACTATGTTAAGTAATCAGATATCCGACTTTTAACAGTGGCAGTTACACGCTCAGATATCTGCTTCACACATAAATCCATCCCGATTCACTAACTCTGGCGTTTGCTCTTTGCAACATCTAAGACCTACATTTTCGCCACATAGGCTATAGACTAAAGTACTTTACAATAATCAGACAGATGTCAACGCTTTCTACATCCGAAAATTACTTTTTCTTCTTAAGCCGACAGATGACTGCTTTTGACAGGCTGAGGGGGTCACTTCCTATTCTCGCAATCCATCAGAAAGTTTGCTGCATCATACAGCTAAACGCGGATCTACAACCATAATAACACACTCGTGTCAAGGCGAGTAAAATCTAGTGGCATGTCTATTTGATGCCAGGATCCCTTCCTATTCTCTCACCTCCTCAAAAGACTCCATGGCATCATACAGTTTAAAACGGATATATTCCGTAATAACGTTCATATCGATCGCCACCTCTCAGTGATCTCCATCTGTTGTTTTCCACACATCCCGATACACTAACTCTGGCATTCGTTCTTAGCAACATTTAGTTTACTGTTGCGTATAACGGATTTTGATCAAAGAGAGGCTCAGTCCAATGAAAATTAAGATTTAATTACAAAAATTAGTGAATAAAGAGATAACATTACAGAACAAACAAAAACACTGCAGTGGACTGAAGGAGCTTCTCTGTAAAGATCTACAGTTTCCAGTCACCAAGTCACCCGATTAGGAAGGGTTTACCTTACTGTTCTACGTTGCTTTTGGTCGAAAAAAAAAGAGCGCTGACCCCTGACGTAGAACCCCTTTTGATCTACAGGAATACACAGTCCTCTACCAACTAGTCATACAGCACAACAGGGGTTGTCTCCAAATCACCCAATCTGAAGAAGTTAAACAAAAGGATCCTTCTGGCACTAAACAAAGAGGTGTCAGTTTCGTTCACATTACAAAGAGGAGATAAACAATGGTTTAATTAACATTCTAATGCAATTGTCTGGCCTGAAACCCTGTAGTTTTACATTTGAAGGAACACTGGAGTACATTAAGTTTGTTGTAACTTTTTAAAACTCTGCACTACCTGAAACACTATTGCATAGTATAGACTTAAGTAGCTATAGGAAGGGATAAAACAACATCGGATCTACATAGCCACGCTTTCATCTCAAGTCGACAGCTGTCAGGCTCTTAACAGGCGGTCATTATTCTCTCCCCCATCCGCTGCCACACACTCGCCGAGACCCTCCCCAGTTACACTATAGGCAATCGCATAGCAGTTTCTTAACGTTGCTTTATTAACACTGTCACAAGGGGTGTGTGGTGAGACAGGTTGGTGGACCCAAATGCACGACACGTAGGGACTGAGTGGAGTTCAGTGATTTATTTAAGCAAACAAAAGGCGAGCACACTTACTGGCAGAGTGGCTGATAACAGAGTCCAAAAACAAGGTAATCCAAAGGAAGTAGGGAGACACGACAAGCAAGGCAGACAACATGAGACAGCGTGTATACACGCAACAAACACTGCAATGACCGGACAAGGACTAAACAGAAACACCAGGTATATACACACACACACACACACACACACACACACACGGTGGGACATGAGGCTAACGAGACAGGCAGAGAGACAGCAGGGAAAACAGAGAGAGGCAGGCAGACAGAGATAGCAAAGTGGAAAACAGAGAAACTGACATGCAGAGGGATTACTGGGGTAACAGACACAACACAAGTTACTGAACACTAAACAAAGGCCATAACACAAGATGTAACAGATCAGAGATAACAAACAAACTCAGACACATCACAACAAAACTAACCCCAGCAGGGAAAACAGACTGACGCCGGGATAAGACAGAACTCAGAGCAGGCATGGGTAAAACACAAAAGTACACATACCTAGAGAAAACACTTAGACAAGAACTGAGACACAGAACGAGGAGCTAAGACAGAGCTAAACCCAAAATACAAGACAGATATTGAGTAAACTAAGAGATGCGGATGAACAAAATGATAAACAAGGCTACACAGAGGCTAAAGCAGAATGATCAAAGTCATAATGAACTAAACGGATCATAACCCACAACCAGACACACATACAGTAACAGACCAACCAGCACAAGCACACAGAGTAACTGTACACAAGAAATAACTGAAACTCAAAACACAGACTAACTATATAACAGATACTGGACACCGGGCAATAGACAGGACAGAACCCAAAACTCAATATACTACAAGACAGATACTAACAAGACTACAAATAACATGACTGACTGGAAACTAAATTACCAAAGCAGAACAGACACAGTGTGACAAACACAGGAGATTCTAAAAACAGTAAAAGTAACACGTGTTTGCCATCTGTTACGTCCCCGCTCTCTAGGGGTAGGAGAGACACAAACATAAACCAGATGGATTTGGTATGGGTGGAAAGATTATTTATTGAACAGTCTGATACACACAAAATGGTCAAACAGAAAATGGGCAAGTGGGTGCTGTGTAAAACAAAGAACCAAATATAACAAAGAGAGATCCCTCCTACATGAAGGATTACTAAACTACTTGAAAAAAGAATAAACAAAAACCTCTCTAGCCGTTGTTCAGAAGCAAAACACAGGGAGCGCAGCACCCCTAAACCTAGTGTCTCTAAAACAAGTATTTACTAACAGGTGTGAGTGATCAGTGAACGAGCTTCCCCTAGCCCAAGTCAGTAGACCAACTACTGGGATCAGCCTCTCTCAGTAACACACAGATCTAACAAACAAACTGAGGATACGCGCACGCACAGAGTTCAAAGTTAGGACCAGCATCAGGGCAAACTACATGGCAAAAGGTAGCTGCCCCGAACCAGCAGCAGACCAGCCTATTTGAGGGGGAAGGCACGAAGGCGGTCCTGCAGGCAGCTCGGTGATTGGAGAAGGGTTGGTGCGCCGCTCCAATAAGGATCGTCGGATGTGGGAGGCGGGATCAGCCAGACTTGCCGAAGACCAGCCAATCGCCCGCCTCACAGTGTAACACATGTAGGCCTGCCCTCAGCAGCCGTAACACATCTCTATCTGAGGGATATCTATGTAACTTGGAGGTCAGAGTCTTAAAAAACTTGAGTAAAGAAATGTGCTTTAGCTCAGTATTGATAATCCCTACACCTTTTCTTTAACTGTTGTTTAGGCCGTGTTTTGTAAGTCTATTCAACATGATGGCCATCAAAATATGTAAAACACATATAGGATTTCTAACAATAAAACGGTTTTATCTTTTAATAGAGTCTCGACTGAAAACTAAAGGGGACAGAGCGTTTGCTGTCAGGGCCCCGAGGCTCTGGAACAGCCTGCCCGAGGAAATCAGGTCGGCTGAGTCAGTGAACTCTTTTAAGTCCCTTCTTAAAACATACTTTTATAGGAGAGCTTTTCCCGATCTTATTTGACTTTATTTTATCCCTTTTATTTTATTGTATTTTACTAATTTTATATTAAATTTTCATGCTCTTATCTTTTTTTGTATTATTCTTTACACTTGTTAAAGCACTTTGTAACTTGTTTTTGAAAAGTGCTCTACAAATAAGGATTATTATTATTATTAATAGACCTACTGCTATATCTACATTGTTTATAGACATTGTTTGTGTTATGAGGATTACACAGGTGGGTGACCTGTGTGGAAAACAAATAAAGAAGAAAATGCGGTTGGGAGTTGTATTTTCGATGGTCAGTTTATTCTGGCAGTTCCCGTCATGTTAGATGTTCCTTATTGCTGTTTTAGGTATTGAACAACATCCACTTCCGCCATTTTCCAACCAGTTGTGTCTCTTGCAGTTTCAAACGATATATCAGTTTTTCCATTATGTAGATTACTCTACTATCTCTGTCCATTGTTCTTGAGTAGGAGGTTCTATCTTCCGCCATTTATTGGTTATAGCTTTTTTTGCTAGCTATTAGCAATATTTTAAGCAAATACCTGTCCTTCTGGGCAGTGCGGTGGTGCAGTGGTTTGCACTGTCACTTCACAGCAAGAAGGTTGTGGGTTCAAACCCCGGTTTGTCTGCGTGGGTTCTCTCTGGGTACTCCAGCTTCCTCTCAGTCCAAAGACATGCAACAAAGCATGCTAGGTTAATTGGTGTCTCTCTTGCCCGACGTCAGCTGGGATTGGCTCCAGCCCCCTGTACGCAGGATAAGCAGTTGACGATAGATGGATGGACGGACTTGTCCTTCTTCTGAACATTTCCCTTGGTGAAGTCACAAAAATGCAAATCATATCCCAATCTTTTCTGTATAGCTTCATGTATTAATTTTTACATGTAATACAATTTTTTGACATTTCCAGAATATAGGTTTATGTTTGAGTATTTACTCTCAACCTTGGGTGTAATAAAATATCTAATCATTCTTCCAAGAGAATTCCCTCCATGTCTGTGAACTGGTGGATGTTTGATGTATTTTCCAAATATTTTGCCAGTCGTTATCTAAAATGTTTGTGTTAAGTTATTTTTCCCATTTTTCTTTTACATATTTAGTTGAATGCTTATTTGCCGTCAATGCTTGGTATAGTGTGGATATAATTCTAATTTTGGTATATTTATACGAATCAATCATAATTTGAATCACATTGTTTACTTCGATGGAGGAGTCTCTTCTTATTTCTTTCTTATAATAGTCCCTTAGTTGTAAGTACCTATAGAATTCATTTTTGCCTAGAGCGTATTTGTCCTTTATATTCTGAAAAGACTCCAGTTCCCCATCCTTCTCTAACGTCATTCCCTTGGTCACCCACTGTTTAAAACCCTTGTCATAGCCAGATGGCTTGAAGTTACTGTCAAATGCTATCCATTTTAGTAGATATGTCTTTCTTTATCCTATGTTTTTTAATAATTCCGAACAATAGTTCCAGATTAAATAATGTAATTGCATCCAGCTGGTTTTTGATTCTTTTATATGTTTCTTCATCTCCAATAATAGTCTGGATTGGAGATTCTGCAAACTTTCTATCTATATCCTTCCACTTTGCTGTGTACTCTGGTTTACACCAACATACAGTATATCTTAGCTGGGCAGCATTAAAGTATTCCTTCAAGTTAGGGAGGGCTAAGCCTCCTTCATCTTTTGCTAGCTGGAGAGTTTCGCACCTCACTCTAGGTTTTTTACCCCCCAAATGAACCTTGAAATGAATCTGTCCCATGCTAGAAATTGTGTTTTGGGGACCTCTATAGGTAAGGAGTGGACTAGATAGAGCAACCTAGGTAATAGGTTCATTTTAACTACCTCAATTCGTGAGGTAAAATCTAGTGGCAGAGTAGACCATCTTTCAGTGTCTTTTTGTATCTCCTGATTTATCTTGTTATAGTTTGCTTCATATAATTTAGATAAGCCTTTTAGTGATATTAACTCCTAAGTATTTTATTTTCTTTAATTTCCAATCGAGATTAAATGAATCCCGGACTGTTGTTGAGGGTGAATAATTAAATGCTAGTATCTGTGTTTTAGAAATATTAATTTTATATCCCGATAACTGACCATATTCTTTTAGTAGCGTCATCAGAGTAGGGAGTGATACATCTGGGTGCTTGAGGAATGTCATGACATCGTCAGCATAAAGTCCTCTCTTATGTTCTATGCTATTCATCTCAACTCCCCTGATTTCACTGTTTGAACGAATTGCTTGTGCCACAGCGTGGCAATAGACAACATCCCTGCCTAGTTGATCTCTAATTAAATTGTTTTTCAGGATGCAGACTTTATAAAATATCTCTGTTGCAACTTGTTTTACTTTATTTTGCACTGTTAGCTAGATCAGATCTATGTAGTGTCATCTCCTAGAGTTTCTCTAAATGTACATCATCCAAGAGCAATGATTACATCTAAAATAAATGACTAAAAATAGCTTTGTGACGTACAGAGCTGTTGTAGGCTCATGATGGCTCAGAGACTGTGAACCACAACCATAACCACAAGCTGACTTTACCTCAAGCTAAATATATTCTACACATTTCACCTGCATTCATAGTGGTGTAACAGGCACTCAAGAGAGGGCACACAACCTATCTATACAAATTGTTTAGGCAAAATATCAGTTAGAGTGAGAAGTCGTTTGACGATGATGGTGTTCTGACCTTTCATCTAGTCAAACCCTGCAAGGTAAGATTTTTAATCTTCCAGATGGATTAGAGATGTAGCACCAGGTGTATGTTTATAAAAGTCCATTTCAAATTGGGAAATATACCTAAAAACAAACCAAAACAAAATGAGAGGTGATGATAAAACACAGCAAATTTGTTCTTCTGAAATTAAAATTGCACTTCCTTATTTGTCAGAGACAGGACATTTTCACTTAGGAGTGTACTCACTTTTGTTGCCAGCATTTTAAACATTAATGAGGTGGTATTATGCTCATTTTCAGGTTCAAAATCTTATTTAGGGGTTGTACCAAAATAGGTTTACAAGGTTTCATTTTCAAAAAACACCATATATCTTTTCATACTGCACATTGCAGCAGCTCCTCTTTTCACCCTGTGCTGAATGCTTCGTTTTAGCTGTGGAGAGATACATCTTGTCTCTAAATGATGAGTTGCGCATGCGCAGTTCCTAGTTAAGGACTACTAGCCAATCAGAAGCAGAGAAGGGTGGGTCAGTGAGAAGCAAACAGGGCATACAACACGCATTTAGCTTTCATCCCTGTGTCGTCATAGGGATGAAAGGGAAACGGCTGGACTAGAAATGAGCTGTTTTCAGGCAGTTCAGAGCAGAGTTTTCTGTGGGAGATGGGAACTCCCTTTGAGCTGGACTTGGGGCTTCTTCACTTTGCAAACCCATTACATGCATGAAAAAGGTATATAACTCAATAAAGGAGAGGGAAAAGGCCAAAAAGCATAATACCACCTCTTTAATGGCTGTATGAAGTGTTATTTTGAGGGGACAGCAAAAATACAATGTTAAACAAGCTGTACACTCACTACTTTACATGTAGCAGCAAGTGTCATTTCTTCAGTGTCGTCACATGAAAAGATATAATCAAATATTAACAAAAATGTGAGGGGTGTACTCACTTTCGTGAGATACTGTACGGTACAAGAGGAAGTGGTTCCCAACTAATGTCAATTTTTCAAATTTTCTAAGTCTAACATTAGTTGTTGTGCACCTTAAAAAACGTAATTGTTTGGCGTTTGTATTGGGATTCAATAATTGGGAAGCAATAAAAGTACAATAAGAATTTCACTTCTCTGTATGTGCTCTAAACATAACTTTAGCTTTGCTTGTTCTCTAAAATTAAAAGTAGGCAGAGTCTCTTGGATCACTTCCTTTAAAAACCATAAATGTGAACACACACAAAGGAGGTGTGGATCTAAGGAGGAAATGACCCTGGTAATGGAAAACAGCTGTTCTTCTTTTCAGCTGAAAATGACGAAGATGGCTGCTGTCTCTGCCATCCTTTTGTCCCTGCTCTGCTGCCTCATTGCTTTCATAG
>NC_060150.1:12379813-12380925 GCF_021292245.1 Micropterus dolomieu | reverse complement strand
GCTGCTGAAACACTGAGAGGCTTCCAGTGGACTTTGACGCTGTGAATAAACCGTTGCGCACACGCAGCCTTCTTCAGCCTTCAGAATTCCCATGAGGCATGAGAATGAAGGGAGATTTGTTAAAATGTACTAATAAGTTTGGCATTTGTTTGAAATACAAATGTTACTTTATGATTTATGTTTATTAAAACGTGTCTCCTTAGAATGTAGTGTGTTTGCTGGTAATTGTCATTCTTGTGGTGGTTTACCATTGAAACCATTAGTGAAGAGACTGTTTCATTTGATAAGATCTGCTGAATTCTCCTTATGTAGCATAGCGTCATGTGTCGTGGAAATTATATTCCTGGTGAGAGGTTAGCAAATAATTGGGTTACAATGAACTGCTGTCTTTGAAGAATTTATTTAACAAAAGAGAATAAACAGAGAAGTACTACAACAAAATCAGCTGGACCAGAGGAGCTGTCTCCTAAGACAGTCACTAACTAGTGATGGCAAGTTCGAATCTTTTGACAGACTTGTTCATTCAAATCTCGTTCATTAAAATGAACTAATCTTTTTTTGAGTCATTTCGTTCATTTGAACTAGGCTGGTTATTGTGGTGCTGCAGCCCTCTAGTGGGCGATTAAAAAACAGCGCCGGAAGGCTGCCTTGCTTGCTTTATTTGACAAAGTATAATACACAAATTCATCTCTTCATTACTGTATATCATCATTATATCAACCCCGCTGGGCCCACAGCCAAATTCAAACCATGTAAAAACCACAGAAATATGTTGTCAATATGTAATCACCACTACTCCGGCTAAATCCTTCCATTTTGACAATCTTTCCCGAGTATACAACCAGACCAGCCACATAAAGGCTTATGTATATAATTACTATCATTATCTCTGAAGTGCTCATTCATACAGTAGCCTAACGTCCCTATTCATGAGTAAAATATTAATATCAGATTTGCAGTAAATATATTGAAGTAATAAGCTTGAAACACTATATGAATAAACACACTCTAATTAAAATTCAACCAATTTAATAATAATCTGCATCAAGCCACCAAGTTCTTAAAGAACTCCAACACAGAGAGAGGAACAAAGAAATAAACACATATAAGCG